>NC_059196.1:45266163-45391163 GCF_020615455.1 Coregonus clupeaformis
GATAGAATACTTATGTAGGAAATGGCTTATTTCCTCAGACGAGGGTGGATAAATTGACTCATATTGAGTCTGCTTAACACATTTTGTGTCCTTTGGTGTTTTTGTAGTCTGTCTTGGCTCCTCTGCAGGGTGACATTACACAGACATCTAGTGATCTGCTTTGAGAAACGACATGGCTCATGCAGCTTTCCGGCTGAGTGTCTGTACACTCCTCTGAGCCCCTCTGTGTCGCACCCGGGTCTCTCGTCACCAGGGTGACCGTTGATTCATCACAAAGTAATCCCTGCCTGGGGCTGCTGGGCGTTGAGCTGAGGAGGAGAGGATCATGGGTAGGATGGGTCCCACAGAGTGTAGGAAGTATCTGTGTGATATGACGAATACGCATCTGAGCCTGAGGACCAGGTCAGGCTAATCCAGCCTTCTGATTGGAGGAGGGAAGATTAGGTAATGCCAGGAGCGTCCTAGCCTCTCATAGCAGGCAGTAGTAGATAAGAGATGTGTGTGCTTGAGTCAAATGCCCCTGCGGTCTCTCTCAGGCTAAGCCCTGATAGGAGAGTAGGTACTTCAACATTCATCCTTTTAGCATGAGAGAGTGTGTGTGCGTTTCAACGTTCAGTATGTGTGTCTATGTGCATGTGTGTATGTGTGTGTGTGACCCTATGTTCTTGGGCCCTATGTGTGAAAAATAGTGGTGATGGTAAACTGTGCCTCTCTCAGCGAGGGCCTGGTGAGGCTGTGTTACTGGGTCTAATGTCTGGTCCTCTCCAGTGGAGGGCTGCTGGTATTAGTATTGATGTGGGGTGTAATCCCACTCTTGGCCTCTAATGTGGGGTGGAGTAGAGTCTCTCTCCCTGGTGTCTGGATGTATGATGCTGTTCTGATTCTGCTCTGCTCTGCTCTGCTGGAGCACACTGTTAATTAAATATGGGCTAAGCCATCGCTTCACGTCTTCTATCGGAACTCCTCATTCCAGAACGATGGGGGCTAGAGAGGATGAAGGTGTTTGAATGTAGGAACGTAGGATATTTAAAGGGATACTTCAGGATTTTGGCAATGAATCCCTTCATCTACTTCCCCAGAATCAGATGAATTCGTGGATACCAATTTTATGTCTCTGTATGCAGAAGTTGCTAACCAGCGTTAAATTAAATCAAATCAAATCAAATTTGATTTGTCATACACGTGTTTAGCAGATGTTATTGTGGGTGTAGCGAAATGCTTGTGCTTCTAGCTCCAACATTGCAGTAATATCTAACAAATAATATCTAACAATTTCACAACATATACCCAAAACACACAAATCAAAGTAAGGAATGGAATTAAGAATATATACATATATTGTGATGAGTGTGATAGAAGGAGTCAGGCGCAGGAGGGTAATCACCGAATGCAGAGTTTATTCCGTCGTACACAAATAGCGCTGGATAGCGACAAACGAAACAGGCACAGGGGAAAATCTACCCTGGCAATACAAGGCAACGGTAGCTCCAACAGTAACAGGCACAGGGGAAATATCTACCCTGGCAATAACAAGGTACGAGTAGCTCTACCGAGCTACACTACTCTCACAAATAAACAATCACCCACAAGGACAAGGGGGGCAGAGGGAACACTTATACAGGGACTAATGAGGGGATATGAACCAGGTGTGTGTGATTGACAGGACAAGACAAATGGAATGATGAATAATGGAGCGGCAGTGGCTAGTAAGCCAGTGACGACGAATGCCGAAGCCTGCCCGAACAAGGAGGGGAGGCAGCCTCGGTGGAAGTCATGACATGTATGGACGAGCAATGACAGAGCGTCATGGACTAATATACAGTCGAATATTATAGAATATATTATATACATATGAGATGAGTAATGCAAGATATGAAAACATTATTAAGTGACTAGTGTTAAAATGTTTTAAGTGGCCAGTGATTTCTATAGGCAGCAGCAGCTTCTAATGCTATAATAGTGATGGCTATTTAACAGTCTGATGGCCTTGAGATAGAAGCTGTTTTTCAGTCTCTCGGTCCCAGCTTTGATGCACCTGTACTGACCTCGCCTTCTGGATGATAGCGGGATGAACAGGCAGTGACTCGGGTGGTTGATGTCCTTAATAATATTTTTGGCCTTCCTGTGACATCAGGTGCTGTAGGTGTCCTGGAGGGCGGGTAGTTTGCCCCCGGTAACGCGTTCGGCAGACCACACCACCCTCTGGAGAGCCCTGCGGTTACGGGCGGTGCAGTTGCCGTACCAGGCGGTGATACAGCCCGACAGGATGCTCTCAATTGTGCATCTGTAAAAGCTGTGAGGGTTTTAGGTGCCAAGCCAAATTTCTTCAGCCTCCTGAGTTTGAAGAGGCTCTGTTGCGCCTTCTTCACCACACTTTCTGCATGGGTGGACCATTTCAGTTTGTCAGTGATGTGTATGTCAAGGAACTTGAAGTTTTCCACCTTCTCCACTGCGGCCCCGTTGATGTGGATAGGGGGGTGCACCCTCAGCTGTTTCCTGAAGTCCACAATCATCTCCTTTGTTTTGTTGACATTGAGTGAGAGGATATTTTCCTGGCACCACACTGATGATTGAGTTGGAGGCGTGTTTGGCCACGCAGTCATGGGTGAACAGGGAGTACAGGAGGGGGCTGAGCACGCACCCTTGTGGGGCCCCAGTGTTGAGGATCAGTGAAGTGGAGGTGTTGTTTCCTATCTTCACCACCTGGGGGCGGCCCGTCAGGAAGTCCAGGACCGAGTTGCATAGGGCGGGGTTCAGACCCAGGGCCTTGAGCTTAATGATGAGCTTGGAGGGTACTATAGTGTTGAATGCCGAGCTATAGTCAATGAACAGCATTCTTACATAGGCATTCCTCTTATCCAGATGGGATAGGGCAGTGTGCAGTGTGATGGCGATTGTATCGTCTGTGGATCTATTGGTGCGGTAAGCAAATTGAAGTGGGTCTAGGGTGAAAGGTAAGGTAGAGGTGATATGATTCTTGACTAGTCTCTCAAAGCACTTCATGATGACAGAGGTTAGTTATAGTCATTTAGTTCAGTTACTTTCTTGGGTACAGGAACAATGGTGGCCATCTTGAAGCATGTGGGGACAGCAGACTGGGATAGGGAGAGATTGACCGTAAACACTCCAGCCAGCTGGTCTGCGCATGCTCTGAGGTCACGGCTAGGGATGCCGTGTGGGCCGGCAGCCTTGTGTGGGTTAACATGCTTAAATGTCTTACTCATGTCGGCAACGGAGAAGGAGAGCCCACAGTCCTTGGTAGTGGGCCGCGTCGGTGGCACTTTGTTATCCTCAAAGTGGGCGAAGAAGGTGTTTAGCTTGTTCTGAAGCAAGACGTTGGCGTCGGCGACGTGGCTGGTTTTCCAATGCATGCTAGTAGATACCATAGACTTCCAGTCATTGCGCTAATGCTAGTTAGCATTGGCTCGCAAATCTACTTCCTCTAACTTCCGTCATACTGGATGCAGAGACATAAAAATGGTATCCATGACCTCATCTGACTGGGGAAGTAGATAAATGGCTTTATTGCCAAAATCCCAAAGTATCCCTTTAAGGCAAAATTTGGCCAAAGAGGGATGCACAGCTCAAGGTGAACTCTCATTGAACTTGTGTTGCCATGGATTTCTTCCTCACAGTATTGGTCCAAATGGCCACCTGCTATCATTATTAACTGACAAACTAGTTAGATACTTCCTGTAGACTTTTCAGTGGTACAAAACTTGGAAGATGGTACTGAGCGGATGCTTCCTGTATTTGATTTCATTCCATTTGATGAAAGGATGGCTGGTTTGCGTGCAGTGTGTTGTATGTGACTCTGGGGACAGTGTGGGGTGTTGAAAGGGACAGTATTGGGAGATCATTGGCCTGTCCAGAGGTGCAGGCTGACTGAGTCTCTCCTTCTGTTTCATAGACATATAAAGCAGGAAGCAGCTGCTTGTGGATAACTGCTGCTGCTACCTACCTTACCCCCCCCTCTCTCTCTCTCTCTCTCTCTCTCTCTCTCTCTCTCTCTCTCTCTCTCTCTCTCTCTCTCTCTCTCTCTCTCTCCCTCCCTCTCCCCCTCTCTCTCTCTCCCTCTCTCTCTCCCTCTATCTCTCTCTCTCTCTCTCTCCCTCCCTCCATTTGTTTGAATGAGGCTTCCAGGTGGCCAAGAGAGAGCGAGAGAGTGAAGAAGAGGGGGGAGGGAGAGAGGAGAGGGCCGGAATCTAGGAAAAGGTATGAGAGAGAGATTGCATTTGACATAGTGCCTTTGTCACTGAGCCAAGTTATCTTTCAAGGTGCATTGCTGAGCCTTGGGCTGTGGGGATGGGGGGAGGGCGAGGAATGGAAAAACAGCTGAAACTTTATCACAGATGTAGCATGTTGCAGGGCCTGGAGCGTGACGGACAGAGAGGAAGAGATGGTGAGGTAAGCAGGAGACACAGACACAGATAACGATCAGGCCTCTGCAAGATACATACAAATAGAAATTAAATAGTGTCTACTCTCTCCTGTGAGTCTTCTAGTGTCTACTGAAATAGTCTCTCCTGTTAGTGGACTGTCAGTGCTCTGCTACTACACTCACTGGTAAAGGGTTTAGCCTAGAGGAGCAATGCCTCGGGGCATTCAATTGTCATCTAATTGCCCTTGGTTGCTAATGCTAGCAGTAGCTAATCTGATCATGGAGGTGCTAATTGAGAGAAGATTAATTTATTCTTGTCAGGCTGGTGGTGCTGGATGCTAGAGACAGACACTGGAGTCTCTGGCTGGTGGTACTGGAGCCTGGCCTAAATCAGGCCTGCTGGTATGAGAGAAAGGGCTGCTAATTAGCATTATGTTGCTCTGAGGCAAACCTGTTATCCTAACCTCTCTGTCATGACAGGGGGTCCACCTCTAAGCCCTAATGTCCTTCATGGGGGTAGGATTACTGGTACATGCCTCCAGCTCATTAAAACTACTACTAGTACTACTACTAAGACCACTACAGTACTTCTCTCACAAAACTGCTTACAAAAAAATAAAATAAAGTTCAGTAGATGAAAGTGAAGGTATGTAATTGTAGCCTTGGGAAGGCAGGGTTTGGACTGCAATGAACAGTGTCTTTGTTTGACCTAGTATAATAAAGCATGTTGTTTATGCCCCCCTGGCTTCACTGTAATCCATATATGTGTACTGTAGTGATTGTGCTTAAAGCTAGAGCCAGTCTCAATGGAGTTTATAGAAACTACCAGAATACCTTCATTAGTCCCATAATAAGAACTGTTGCCAGGGAAGAGATATACAGTTGAAGTCTGAAGTTTACATACACCTTAGCCAAATACATTTAAACTCAATTTTTCACAATTCCTGACATTTAATCCTAGTAAAAATTCCCTGTTTTATGTCAGTTAGCATCACCACTTTATTTTAAGAATGTGAAATGTCAGAATAATAGTAGAGAGAATTATTTATTTTCTGCAATTATTTCTTTCATCACATTCCCAATGGGTCAGAAGTTTACATACGCTCAATTAGTATTTGGTAGCATTGCCTTTAAATTGTTTAACTTGGGTCAAACGTTTTGGGTAGCCTTCCACAAGCTTCCCACAATAAGTTGGGTGAATTTTGGCCCATTTCTCCTGACAGAGCTGGTGTAACTGAGTCAGGTTTGTAGGCCTCCTTGCTCGCACACGCTCTTTCAGTTCTGCCCACACATTTTCTATAGGATTGAGGTCAGAGATTTGTGATGGCCACTCCAATACCTTGACTTTGTTGTCCTTAAGCCATTTTGCCAGAACTTTGGAAGTATGCTTGGGATCATTGTCCATTTGGAAGACCCATTTGCGACCAAGCTTTAACTTCCTGACTGATGTCTTGAGATGTTGCTTCAATATATCCACATAATTTTCCTTCCTCATGATGCCATCTATTTTGTGAAGTGCACCAGTCCCTCCTGCAGCAAAGCACCCCCACAGTATGATGCTGCCACCCCCGTGCTTCACGGTTGGGATGGCGTTCTTCTTCTTGCAAGAATCCCCCTTTTTCCTCCAAACATAATGATGGTCATTATGGGCAAACAGTTCTATTTTGGTTTCATCAGACCGGAGGACATTTCTCCAAAAAGTACAATTATCAAATCAAATCAAATCCAATGTTATTTGTCACATACACATGTTTAGCAGATGTTATAGCGGGTGTAGCGAAATGCTTGTGCTTCTAGCTCCGACAGTGCAGTAATATCTAACAAGTAATATCTAACAATTTCACAACATATACCTAATACACACAAAACTAGTAAGGAATGGAATTTAAGAAAATATACATATATGGACAAGCAATGACAGAGCGACATGGACTAAGATACAGTAGAATGTTATAGACTAGAATGCAGTATATACAGTGGGGGAAAAAAGTATTTAGTCAGCCACCAATTGTGCAAGTTCTCCCACTTAAAAAGATGAGAGAGGCCTGTAATTTTCATCATAGGTACACGTCAACTATGACAGACAAATTTAGATTTTTTTTCTCCAGAAAATCACATTGTAGGATTTTTAATGAATTTATTTGCAAATTATGGTGGAAAATAAGTATTTGGTCAATAACAAAAGTTTCTCAATACTTTGTTATATACCCTTTGTTGGCAATGACACAGGTCAAACGTTTTCTGTAAGTCTTCACAAGGTTTTCACACACTGTTGCTGGTATTTTGGCCCATTCCTCCATGCAGATCTCCTCTAGAAAAGTGATGTTTTGGGGCTGTCGCTGGGCAACACAGACTTTCAACTACATCCAAAGATTTTCTATGGGGTTGAGATCTGGAGACTGGCTAGGCCACTCCAGGACCTTGAAATGCTTCTTACGAAGCCACTCCTTCATTGCCCGGGCGGTGTGTTTGGGATCATTGTAATGCTGAAAGACCCAGCCACGTTTCATCTTCAATGCCCTTGCTGATGGAAGGAGGTTTTCACTCAAAATCTCACGATACATGGCCCCATTCATTCTTTCCTTTACACGGATCAGTCGTCCTGGTCCCTTTGCAGAAAAACAGCCCCAAAGCATGATGTTTCCACCCCCATGCTTCACAGTAGGTATGGTGTTCTTTGGATGCAACTCAGCATTTTTTGTCCTCCAAACACGACGAGTTGAGTTTTTACCAAAAAAGTTATATTTTGGTTTCATCTGACCATATGACATTCTCCCAATCCTCTTCTGGATCATCCAAATGCACTCTAGCAAACTTCAGACGGGCCTGGACATGTACTGGCTTAAGCAGGGGGACACGTCTCGCACTGCAGGATTTGAGTCCCTGGCGGCGTAGTGTGTTACTGATGGTAGGCTTTGTTACTTTGGTCCCAGCTCTCTGCAGGTCATTCACTAGGTCCCCCCGTGTGGTTCTGGGATTTTTGCTCACCGTTCTTGTGATCATTTTGACCCCACGGGGTGAGATCTTGCGTGGAGCCCCAGATCAATGGAGATTATCAGTGGTCTTGTATGTCTTCCATTTCCTAATAATTGCTCCCACAGTTGATTTCTTCAAACCAAGCTGCTTACCTATTGCAGATTCAGTCTTCCCAGCCTGGTCTACAATTTTGTTTCTGGTGTCCTTTGACAGCTCTTTGGTCTTGGCCATAGTGGAGTTTGGAGTGTGACTGTTTGAGGTTGTGGACAGGTGTCTTTTATACTGATAACAAGTTCAAACATGTGCCATTAATACAGGTAACGAGTGAAGGACAGAGGAGCCTCTTAAAGAAGAAGTTACATGTTTGTGAGAGCCAGAAATCTTACTTATTTGTAGGTGACCAAATACTTATTTTCCACCATAATTTGCAAATAAATTCATTAAAAATCCTACAATGTGATTTTCTGGAATTTTTTTTCTCAATTTGTCTGTCATAGTTGACGTGTACCTATGATGAAAATTACAGGCCTCTCATCTTTTTAAGTGGGAGAACTTGCACAATTGGTGGCTGACTAAAGATATGTAAACATTATTAAAGTGACTCTAAACATTATTAAAGTGACTAGTGTTCCATTTCTTAAAGTGGCCAGTGATTTCAAAAGGCAGCAGCAGCCTCTAATGTGCTAGTGATGGCTATTTAATAGTCTGATGGCCTTGAGATAGAAGCTGTTTTTAATTCTCTCAGTCCCAGCTTTGATGCACCTGTACTGACCTCGCCTTCTGGATAATAGCGGGGTCAACAGGCAGTGGTTTGGGTGGTTGATGTCCTTGATGATCTTTTTGGCCTTCCTGTGACATCGGGTGCTGTATGTGTCTTGGAGGGCGGGTAGTTTACCCCCGATAACGCGTTTGGCAGACCACACCACCCTCTGGAGAGCCCTGCGTTTGCGGGCGGTGCTGTTGCCGTTCCAGGTGGTGATACAGCCCGACAGGATGCTCTCAATTGTGCATCTGTAAATGTTTGAGAGGGTTTTAGGTGCCAAGCCGAATTTCCTCTGCCTCCTTAGGTTGAAGAGGCTCTCACCACACTGTCTGCGTGGGTGGACCATTTCAGTTTGTCGGTGATGTGTACGCCAAGGAACTTGAAGCTTTCCACCTTCTCCACTGCGGTCCCATCGATGTGGATAGGGGGGTGCACCCTCTGCTGTTTCCTGAAGTCCACAATCATCGCCTTTGTTTTGTTGACGTTGAGTGAGAGGTTATTTTCCTGGCACCACACTCCCAGAGCCCTCACCACCTCCCTGTAGGCGGTCTCGTCATTGTTGGTAATCAAGCCTACTACTATTATGTCGTCTGCAAACTTGATGATTGAGTTGGAAGCATGCTTGGCCACGCAGTCATGGGTGAACAGGGAGTACAGGAGGGGGCTGAGCACGCACCCTTGTGGGGCCCAAATGTTGAGGATCAGCGAAGTGGAGATGTTGTTTCCTACCTTCACCACCTGGGGGCAGCCCATCAGGGAGACCCAGTTGCACAGTGCGGGGTTCAGACCCAGGGCCTCGAGCTTGATGATGAGCTTAGAGGGTACTATGGTGTTGAATGCTGAGCTATTGTCAATGAACAGCATTTTTACATAGGTATTCCTCTTGTCCAGATGGGATAGGGCAGTGTGCAGTGTGATGGCGATTGCATTGTCTGTGGATCTATTGGGGTGGTAAGCAAATTGAAGTGGGTCTAGGGTGACAGGTAAGATAGAGGTAATATGATCCTTGACTAGTCTCTCAAAGCACTTCATGATGACAGAAGGGCGATAGTCATTTAGTTCAGTTACCTTTGCTTTCTTGGGTACAGGAACAATGGTGGCCATCTTGAAGCATGTGGGAACAGCAGACTGGGAAAGGCAGAGATTGAATATGTCCATAAACACACCAGCAAGGTGGTCTGCACATGCTCTGAGGACACGGCTAGTGATGCCGTCTGGGTCGGCAGCCTTGCGGGGGTTAACATGCTTAAATGTCTTAATCACGTCGGCCAAAGAGAAGGAGAGGCCACAGTCCTTGGTAGTGGGCCTTGTCAGTGGCACTGTGTTATCCTCAAAGCGGGCGAAGAAGGTGTTTAGCTTGTCTGGAAGCGAGAAGTCGGTGACGTGGCTGGTTTTCCTTTTGTAGTCCGTGATTGTCTGTAGACCCCGCCACATACGTCTCGTGTCTGAGCCTTTGAATTGCGACTCCACTTTGTCTCTATACTGTTTTGCCAGTTTAATTGCCTTGCGGAGTGAGTAGCTACACTGTTTGTATTCTGCCATATTCCCAGTCACCTTGCCATGGTTGAATGCGGTGGTTCGCGCTTTCAGATTGACGCGAATGCTGCCATCTATCCACAGTTTCTGGTTAGGGTAGGTTGTAATATTCACAGTGGGCACAACATCACCTATACACTTCCTGATAAACTCAGTCACCATTTCAGTGTATTCATCTAAATTATTTTCGGAAGCAACCCGGAACATATCCCAGTCCGCGTGATCAAAACAATCGTGAAGCGTGTATTCCGATTGGTCAGACCAGCGTTGAATAGTCCTTAGCACGGGTATTTCCTGTTTGAGTTTCTGCCTATAGGAAAGGAGCCGCAAAATGGAGTCGTGGTCAGATTTTCCGAAAGGAGGGTGAGGGAGGGCCTTATAACCATCCTGGAAGTTCGAATAGCAACGGTCGAGGATTTTGGCAGCGCGAGTACAACAGTCGATATGTTGATAGAACTTCGGCAGCCTAGTCCTCAAATTTGCTTTGTTAAAATCCCCGGCTACAATAAATGCAGCCTCAGGATATGTGGTTTCCAGTTTGCATAAAGTCCAGTGAAGTTCTTTGAGGGCCGTCGTGGTATCGGCTTGAGGGGGGATATACACGGCCGTGACTATAACCGAATAAAATTATATTGGGAGGTAATACAGTCTGCATTTGATTGTGAGATATTCTAGGTCGGGTGAAAAAAAGGACTCGAGTTCCTATACAGTATGTTACTACAATTACACCATGAGTCGTTAATCATGAAACACACACCTCCGCCCTTCTGCTTCCCGGAGAGATATTTATTCCTGTCTGCGCGATGAACTGAGAACCCCATATGCAGTTGCAAAACGTAGTCTGGCTTTTTTATGGTGTTTTTGTAGCAGTGGCTTCTTCCTTGCTGAGCGGCCTTTCAGGTTATGTCGATAGTTTTACTGTGGATATAGATACTTTTGTACCTGTTTCCTCCAGCATCTTCACAAGGTCATTTGCTGTTGTTCTGGGATTGATTTGCACTTTTCGCACCAAAGTACATTTATCTCTAGGAGACAGAACGCGTCTCCTTCCTGAGTGGTATGACGGCTGCGTGGTCCCATGGTGTTTATACTTGCATAATATTGTTTGTACAGATGAACGTGGTACCTTCAGGCGTTTGGAAATTGCTCCCAAGGATGAACCAGACTTGTGGAGGTCTACAATTTTTTTGGGGAGGTCTTGGCTGATTTCTTTTGATTTTCCCATGATGTCAACCAAAGAGGCACTGAGTTTGAAGGTAGGCCTTGAAATACATCCACAGGTACACCTCCCCTCCAATTGACTCAAATTATGTCAATTAGCCTATCAGAAACTTCTAAAGCCATGACATCATTCTCTGGGATTTTCCAAGCAACTTAGTGTATGTACACTTCTGACCCACTGGAATTGTGATACAGTGAATTATAAGTGAAATAATCTGTCTGTAAACAATTGTTGGAAAAATTACTTGTGTCATGCACAAAGTCGATGTCCTAACCGACTTGCCAAAACTATAGTTTGTTAACAAGACATTTGTGGAGTGGTTGAAAAACAAGTTTTAATGACTCCAACCTAAGTGTATTGTCACGATCGCTGACAGATGAAGCGGACCAAGGCGCAGCGTAATAAGCGTACATTCTTTATTCAGTAGTACACACACGAACCAAAACAATAAACAAACGATACGTGAAGTCCTAGGTTACAACACAAACCTTTCGGAACAAGATCCCACAAAATACTAGTGCCAAACAGGCTGCCTAAGTATGGCCCCAATCAGAGACAACGAGCTACAGCTGTCTCTGATTGGGAACCACCCTGGCCAACATAGAAATAAACGATCTAGAACAAAACCATAGAAAATGTAACAGAAACTCCAAACTCTGGCTCAACATCTAAGAGTCCCCCGAGCCAGGGCGTGCCATGTATGTAAACTTCCCACTTCAAGTGTACATCTACTTCGTCTTTGTCTCTCCGTGACCTTTCTGGAGAGGGTGTGGCACTGAACCAAAATAATCTCTATGTAACCAAACACTGCATAGCGTTACATAAAAGAAGAGAGAGAGAGAGAGAGAGAGAGAGAGAGAAAGGGGGGAGAGAGAGATAGAAAAAAAAAGGGGTTGAATTTGTCATAGGCCTATTGAAATGGAATTCTCCCCAAGGCAGCCTCTGGTGGGTTCAGAAATGGCTGACATCTGAATCAGTGAGGCCCAGAATTAGGTGACTGTGGAGCTGGGGGGTGGTGGGTATGTGTCTGTGTCGGTGTGTGTTGTGGAGCTGGGGGGGTGATGGGTGTGTGTTGGTGTCGGTGTTGGTTTGGAGATGTGCGGGTATGTCAGATGCCTGACCTCCTCCCGGGCTGGGGGTGACATTCCCCCTTTTTCCCCATATCCTCTCCCCCCTCTCCTCTCCTCTCCCCCCTCTCCTCTCCCCCATCTCCTCTCTTCCCTCTCCTCTCTTCCCTCTCCTCTCCCCGCTCTCCTCTCTTCCCTCTCCTAGCATCAGGTTCTAATATGTCTTTAGTGCCACAGTTCCATTTATCAGATTGGCTCACCTCTGATGGGTGGGATAGTAAGCCTGTAGGTGTGAGTATCTTCCCCAGTCCTGCCCTCTATACCTCTCCGTTCCATTTATTTTATTCCAGCCATTACAATGACCCTGTCCTCCTTTAGCTCCTCCCACCAGCCTCCTCTGCTCTACATGGCACTTTCTCTACTATAATGAGGACAGACCAAGCACCTTCAGTGGGACAGCTCTAGCCTAGTAGCCTTTTATCCACCTCATAGTGGACTGATCTACTGGTCCTCATAGTGGACTGGTCTACTGGTCCTCATAGTGGACTGGTCTACTGGTCCTCATAGTGGACTGGTCTACTGGTCCTCATAGTGGACTGGTCTACTGGTCCTCATAGTGGACTGGTCTACTGGTCCTCATAGTGGACTGGTCTACTGGTCCTCTTAGTGGACTGGTCTACTGGTCCTCATAGTGGACTGGTCTACTGGTCCTCATAGTGGACTGGTCTACTGGTCCTCATAGTGGACTGGTCTACTGGTCCTCATAGTGGACTGGTCTACTGGTCCTCATAGTGGACTGGTCTACTGGTCCTCATAGTGGACTGGTCTACTGGTCCTCTTAGTGGACTGGTCTACTGCTCCTCATAGTGGACTGGTCTACTGGTCCTCATAGTGGACTGGTCTACTGGTCCTCATAGTGGACTGGTCTACTGGTCCTCATAGTGGACTGGTCTACTGGTCCTCATAGTGGACTGGTCTACTGCTCCTCATAGTGGACTGGTCTACTGCTCCTCATAGTGGACTGGTCTACTGGTCCTCATAGTGGACTGGTCTACTGGTCCTCATAGTGGACTGGTCTACTGGTCCTCCATGTTGGGGCAGGACCAGACCAGATGTTGGTGTTGTGTTATTGAGATGATCCCTGGACCTCTCCTTGCGTCTCATTGGGCCCTGCCAATGGGATAAGGACAGAGTGCTGACTCTGCAGGTGGTGGCGTACGTTAATTTGGCCCACTTTTTAGAGCTATAATAGCTTATTGATTGGCTGACAGAGATGTGAGGAACTGCATGGAAGGCCATGGAGAGAGGAGAGAATAAGTTAATCACTGCTCAATGTGCTGCCACAATTTAATCACATTACCCAGGGTTCACCACTGCCATGCAAATTCTGTTCTTGCCTCTGAGGGGTTTGACTGAAATGGCTGAGAGTGAGACAGTGAGTAACTCGCTGATTCTTGCAAACCCTTCCTGTGCTCCAGTCTGGCTCCTGCCTGCCATGCTCCTGAGGGAGACAGGTGTCCAGCCCCAGGGGCTGTGGTTAATTAATGCTAAACTGTGGGGTTAATTTTAGCCATGCTGCACAGTGGTGATCTCCATCTGTTTGTGCTGGTCAGGACGTCTCAGTCGCCTTATCCAGCTCCACTGGCCAGACCCTGGCAGCACCTGACAGCTGGTCAGACCATCACTCCTTCAGTCTGCTCCAGTGTGAGTGTGTAACAGCGTGTGTGTGTGTGTTCTCAGAGGAACCCCGGCCCATTAGCGTTGCCGTCACACGCTACGGCCTGGTTACCTGGAAACTGCACGTTGCTTTCGTTTGACTGGTGGCCCTTTGCCTCTGCATGCTGCATTTAGTCCTGTCATCAGCAGCGAGACGGACAGAGAAGAGAAAAGAGAGAGAAAGAAAGAGAGAGTAAAAGGGCTCCCCTCTTCCACTGTGTAAAATGAGCCTTCATCCACCCTGGGTTCTTATATCAACTCAAATGGGTTTTCTTTTTTGGGGGGTATTTTACCCCCTTTTTCGTGGTATCCAATTGGTAGTTACAGTCTTGTCCCATCGCTGCAACTCCCATACACGGGAGAGGCGAAGGTTGAGAGTCGTGCGTCCTCCAAAACACAACCCAACCGAGTCGCACTGCCCAATTAACCCGGAAGCCAGCCGCACCAATGTGCCGGAGGAAACACCGTACACCTGGCGACTGAGTTAGTGTGCACTGCGCCCAGCCCACCACAGGAGTCTCTAGTGCGTTATGGGACAAGAACATCCCTGCCGGCCAAACCTTCCCCTACCTGGACGGCGCTGGGCCAATTGTGCGCCGCCCCATGGGTCTCCCAGTCGCGGCCGGCTGCGACAAAGCCTGGACTCGAACCAGGATCTCTAGTGGAACAGCTAGTACTGCGATGCAGTGCCTTAGACCACCGCGCCACTCGGGAGGCCCAACTCAAATGGGTTTTAATGCTATTATCTCCATTGGCCTTATTCTGACCATGAGGTGAGGCTCTTGTACTATAGCCTTTCTTGGTTGTGCTGTGTAGGAGAGATATGCGTTTAAAACCATCTACTGCTCACACTCCCCTACCCTGTGAGGGTATCACATGGCCTGCTGGGAGTTGTCAGGGGGGTAGAGGGGGTGAGCCCCATCCTGGGTTTAGGCTTCAGAAAGTCTCACCTCAAATCCGGTCTGGCAAGTATCAATCTGTCTGCACTCCAACGCTCAGTTAAAAAACCAGAGACAAACAGTCGCTGAGGGAGGTGAGGAAAAAGAGAGGGATAGTGTAAACAGAGAGACAGGAAGTAGTGACCTTGTCCTCCACACACACACACACACACACACTGACCTGGTGGATGAGCCCTTATCTGGCATCTGGGAGACAACTGGGCCAACATGTGGCAACAACCTTCTCTTCATCCCTGGTCCTCCAAACAATCCCTTCTCCTGACAGGCTCTACTCAACCACTAGATGATTCTGTTGTCAGGAAATACTATGCTGCTGGTTAACATAGCTGTTGGACTCGGTGACGTTGAGATCAGAGGAAGAAGATGAAGGGAAAATAAATTAATCACAACGAAAGAGAGAAATGTTAAAGAGGAAAGAGAAATGTTAAAGAGGAAAGAGAATTGTTAAAGAGGAAAGAGAGAACTGTTAAAGAGGAAATAGAGAAATGTTAAAGAGGAAAGAGAGAAATGTTAAAGAGGAAAGATAATTGTTAAAGAGGAAAGAGAGAACTGTTAAAGAGGAAAGAGAGAAATGTTAAAGAGGAAAGAGAGAAATGTTAAAGAGGAAAGAGTGAAATTTTAAAGAGGAAAGAGAGAAATGTTAAAGAGGAAAGAGTGAAATGTTAAAGAGGAAAAGAGAAATGTTAAAGAGGAAAGAGAGAAATGTTAAAGAGGCAAGAGAGAACTGTTAAAGAGGAAAGAGAGAAATGTTAAAGAGGAGAGAGAGAACTGTTAAAGAGGAAAGAGATAACTGTTAAAGAGGAAAGATATGTTAAAGAGGAAAGAGATAAATGTTAAAGAGGAAAGAGAAAAGAGAAAACTGTTAAAGAGGAAAGAGAGAAATGTTAAAGAGGAAAGATATGTTAAAGAGGAAATAGAGAAATGTTAAAGAGGAAAGAGAGAAATGTTAAAGAGGTAAGAGTGAACTGTTAAAGAGGAAAGAGAGAAATGTTAAAGAGGAAAGAGGGAAATGTTAAAGAGGAAAGAGTGAACTGTTAAAGAGGAAAGAGATAAATGTTAAAGAGGAAAGAGGGAAATGTTAAAGAGGAAAGAGTGAACTGTTAAAGAGGAAAGAGAGAAATGTTAAAGAGGAAAGAGAGAAATGTTAAAGAGGAAATATATGTTAAAGAGGAAAGAGAGAAATGTTAAAGAGGAAAGATATGTTAAAGAGGAAAGAGAGAAATGTTAAAGAGGAAAGAGAGAAATGTTAAAGAGGAAAGAGGGAACTGTTAAAGAGGAGATGGGAGGAGCTACTGCTAGAAGACAGGAGGAGAGAAGGGAATAGAGGAGGTGACAGTTGGACAGGGAGCCTCTCTCTCTCAGCTTGCATGCTGGAGATAAGAGGGACAGGTTGTTTTCTGTTCTCTAAAACAACTCAGACAGCTGGCAACTCTCTGGCTATGTGCTCCTTGTAGAATTTGTGTGTGACGTGTGTGTGTGCGTGTGCATGTGTGCGTGTGTGTGTACTTGTGTGCGTGCGTGCATGCGTGCAAGTGTTTCTAGATCCATGTGTCTGTGTGTGGTAGTTCTCTGAGCCTGTGCCAGCTGAGACATCTCCCTGTAGTCGGTCTCAACTTTACTACTCATGCCTTGTTTATCTCCCTCCTTGTCTCTCTCCCTCCTTGTTTCTCTCCCTCCTTGTTTATCTCCCTCCTTGTTTATCTCCCTCCTTGTTTATCTCCCTCCTTGTTTCTGTCCCTCCTTGTTTCTGTCTCTCCTTGATTATCTCCCTTGCAGCAGTTGGCAGTGGCCCAGATTATGCCAGTGCAGTCCTCTGGAGTGTTTTTCTTCTTGTCACAGGACCCAGGAGTGTAAAACAAAGTATTTAGTATTTAGTGTTCTGGCCCAACGTGGACTGTATGAGGTGGTTATACTCATGTTAATGAAAGTGTAGTGTTTATTTTTCCATGGCATTTACCTACTTCTCCAACTCGTTTCTGACTTTGGACTTGCTACTGATGTCTGTTAATATTTGTGTCATGACTTCAGTCCTATAGAGCGATATAGCACCTTTAAACTGTCATATAGAATACACATAAAGACGTATGGCCTGGAATGTTCAGTAAACCTACTCAAAATGTAGCCTAAACAATCCATGGTATTCATTTGTGTAAGATGTTCCATTCCAGGAAGACTCTGGACTAGACAATGAAGCAACACAGAGGGGACTCTTAAACCGGCCCTCTCTCTCTCTCCACGGGCATGGCAGACTGTTTTATTCATGTTCTCTGGTTAGTTTGGAGTTTTTCTCTCTGTTGGCTTAGGGCTTGTTCCACACACAGGCCTGTGTTTGATGGGGCTGTATAGTACTCAGTGAAGAAGGCCCGCGTCTCCCCTGTGGCATAGTGCTTTGTTTGCAGAAAAGAGGTACTAAATGGGCCAGAGGCGTTTATTTGCTGCTGGCAAACAGACACTGTCCTCTGTGGTTCACAGTTGGGTTGCCGCTGAGACCAGTCTGGATGACTGTAGAATGTGTTATTTTGTCGTTGGTCAGTGGGGGTCACACAACTTTTAACCCTTTGTGTCCACCCTGTTCTGAAGGGCACATGAGAATTAAGGTCAGATCACCCTCCCCTCTGGACCTGCCATGCCCTGACTGACACTAGGATCTGAATAGAGAAGCATCTAAAACCCAATGATTTACATCAACAGTAATATATTCTATTCTCTCCCTCTCTGTTGTCTATCAATGCTTTCTTTGAACTTGGAGTCCTTTCCTTTCAACCTCCCCTTCCTCCTCTTCAATAGGACAGGAGGCCCTCACCTGTTCCATTGATGTTTCACGCCCTCAGGGGTCCCCTTGCGTGGGACAACGTCCTCTTTTTTGGGGGAGAGATCTTTCATATGCAAAGCTGCATTGTTTTAGATGAACGCAGTCTATTATGATCTTCCAACACCACACCACCTGTCATTAATGTTTCATTCTTTTTTTTCTGAATATATTAGTCATCTGTAATCCTTCTCCATTATTGTTATGAGTTGATGAAGCTGTTTCCATACAGATATACAGCTGACAGGATGATAGAGTACTGAGTGTGTTTCTGATCACTAATCTGCTGTTTAGGCAGGCCCGTAATGGCACTGATTATCGCCTTAACACCACAATTACACTATAATATATTTTATAATAATATATGCCATTTAGCAGACACTTTTATCCAAAGCGACTTACTGTCATGCGTGCATACATTTTACGTGCATACATTTTATGCTCCAGTCCATTGGATACACTCATTCTATCATTTATACCCATAGACTGATCATTTATCCTGCCAGGCTGTCTGTGCCGTGCTGAGCTTTCATCAGACCATCATTAAGACTTGAGCTCTCCTTAATTAACTAATGTATGCCTGGCTCTGGAGATCAATAACTCCTGATTAGTTGAGAGAAGTTTGCACCCCCCACACCACTTTCGTCTGTTAATTAGATTTTGGTGAAAATGAGGGCCTTTTAAACAAAATTCTAGATGAGAGTTGGACTTGCTACGCTCCGTATTTCGCAGCACAGTGGTTATGGCCAGAATCTCCCTATACAAGCATCTCATCATAAGCCCTTGTTATGTTGTTGTGTGTGTAAGCAAGTAGCACCATTATCAGGCACAATATAGAGTACATAAACATTTAGAAATATGGAAATATCATATATATTTTTTATTATATTTTTTTCTGGCCAACTTGACACAACTATGGGAAGCATTGGAGTCAACTTGGACCAGCATCCCTGTGGAACGCTTTCGACACCTTGTAGAGTCTTCCATACCCCAACGAATTGAGGCTGTTCTGAGGCAAAAGGAGGGGATGCAGCTCAATATTAGGAAGGTGTTCCTAATGTTTTTTATAAACTGGGTGGTTTGAGCCCTGAATGCTGATTGGCTGACAGACGTGGTGTATCACACTGTATACCACGGGTATGACAAAACATTTATTTTTATGGCTCTAATTACATTGGTACCAGTTGATAATAGCAGTAAGGCACCTCGGGGGTTTGTTGTGTATGTCCAATATACCACGGCTAAGGGCTGTATCCAGACACTCCGCGATGCGTCGTGACTAAGAACAGCCCTTAGCCGTGGTATATTGGCCATATACCACACCCCCGCCGGCCTTATTGCCTAAGTATACTCAGTGTGTATTACAATGCTGCCTTAATGATCTGGCTCTGTGAAGCAGAAATATGTTGGTTAGCTATAGGCTCTCAGATGTTATACAGTCTTTTCCCATTAATCAATAATTACTGCAGACACACACTCAGATGCATATAGTATTATACCTAGTCATCTTCTCCTCTTGTCCATGCCCCCCTCCACATAAAAGCTCTAAAGTATGTGTCCTTGTGTCTGTCCAGGGCATTTGGACAGCAGCACAGACAGTCTAGTTAATGATATTGGCTAAGCAAAGCTCTGAGGAAATATTCTCCGCTGAATGAACGGATTTCAAAATACAAAAGGGACACTGTTCTGTTATGGTCGTTTTTCAGATTTATCCCCCCCCCCTAGTTGTTATAGTGATTTCTGCAGCCGAGATTACATCAACAATTCTGAAATATTGGGTTCTTTCATCCCACACAGTTTCGATTTCCGTTCTCTCCCCCAGGGACTGGACACTTAAAGCCAACTTTGTTCTCCTAAGACATTTCTCTTCCCAAGACTAAAGTTATTACAGCTGTCTACATGTCTCATTAAATGTTTTATTAGTCATGCCAGGTAATAAGTAGTTCTACTGCATGCTTTACATCACATTTGTCATCTCTTTGTTTAGTCTGTTTACTGTAGGCATGATGCTGTCATCTTTCTAAGAGTATTCGCCATCTTTGCTCCCCTGCTATAGATTAGCTCTATAAGGTCGGCTAGGCCAGTTTGAATCCGGTTCCGTCTGGATCTGAATGGTTTATTTGTTCATCCGGACAATCAGATGTTGTTGTGCTCTAGCTCATCCTGTCTGGCAACTAGCTCATCCTGTCTGGCAACTAGCTCATCCTGTCTGGCAACTAGCTCATCCTGACTGGCAACTAGCTCATCCTGTCTGGCAACTAGCTCATCCTGTCTGGCAACTAGCTCATCCTGTCTGGCAACTAGCTCATCCTGTCTGGCAACTAGCTCATCCTATCTGGCAACTAGCTCATCCTGTCTGCCAACTAGCTCATCCTGTCTGCCAACTAGCTCATCCTGTCTGGCAAACACAGCAGGTTGACTGATTGTATTTAGACCATAGCACAGCCACTGAGGCCCATGAGAAACACTCTGGGGGAACCAGAATATCAGCCGTGGTCAAACAAAACATGGCCAAATTCACCAGAAGCAGACCCACTTTGTCTCACGGTGTCTGGGAATCGTCACAGGAGACAGGATCAAGGTGACCATTCCAAACAACCTTGGAGTTGCTGGCCGTTGGCGGCTGGCTAATTCCTGGGTGCAGACAGACCAGAGCAGAGAGGAGAGAAGTGGGGGAAGCGGCCATACAGGAGGATTGGAACAAACAGTCTGGTTAAGAGCCTCTCTCTCTGTCGTCTCTGTCTCGTCTGTTCCTCTGTCTGTCTGTTCCAGAGGCTGTGCTATCTGGGCCGTCCATTCCCCCACAGAACAGAGTGGTGTTTGAGCAACTCTTTATGTATCTGGTTGATTTATCACTGTGAGGTGAGATAAGGCTGTCTGTCTCCCTATCTGTCTGATAATCCCTCCAGATGAATCATGGCACTCCGCGTCCTCAGTCTGTCTGTCTGTCTGTCTGTCTGTCTGTCTGTCTGTCTGTCTGTCTGTCTGTCTGTCTGTCTGTCTGTCTGTCTGTCTGTCTGTCTGTCTGTCTGTCTGTCTGTCTGTCTGTCTGTCTGTCTGTCTGTCTGTCTGTCTGTCTGTCTGTCTGTCTGTCTGTCTGTCTGTCTGTCTGTCTGTCTGTCTGCCTGTCTGTCTGTCTGTCACTCTAGTGGAGGTGTCACCGGGGCTGGAGAGGGGCTGGAGGAAGGCATGGCATGACCTTTGAGACTTCTATTGGACTCTGAGATTTTTGTGCAGCACATGCTGGCTCACAGGCGGGCATATGTGTCTCTACTGTGCCTCAAGTGTGGCCCCAATTGGAGGCTGAGTCATAGGAAGAAAACATATCTAAGAACAGCAGTAGTGTGGTATACTGTCATATTCTGTTCACAAGTATTTTTTATTATCATCTTTCCTGTTAGTCCTACTCCCAAAGTGGATGAGTGACTGTTCGGTGTTGAGTAGGGGCTATGCATTGGTTGTGCAAAGTCAACAAGTTTGATGTCAAGTCAGAGGAGTGCTGGATTGCAGCTCATTCAGCACTAAGTTAAACAGACACTCGGCGAGGGGATTCTTTCTGCAAACGTTCGAAGACGAGTTTGTGGACCGAAGTGAGACGAATGAGACCCTTGGGGAAATCTCAGCCTGGACAGGAGTGAATGCAAGTGTTCTCTGTGCGGGTGTGTGTGTGTGTGTTCGTGCCTCCTTCTCCATGGCCAGGGTCCAGGGTACAGATAGTCCCTGAGAGTGCCTCTATTCATCAGACAGCTTCAGCATCACTCCAGCCTGCTGAAAGCAGAGCCCTGTAATTGGCTGACATAGAGACTTACTGTAGCCTGTCTCTGGACCTGAACACAGAGCAGGAGAAAACCAACCCTGATATACACTGCCATACATACATTACCCAGCTTGGCCTGGGGTTAGGGACACTAATGTTAGTAACATACCCATCTTGGCCTGGGGTTATGAGCACTAATGCTAGTAAGATACCCAGCTTGGCCTGGGGTTAGGAGCACTAATGCTAGTAAGATACCCAGCTTGGCCTGGGGTTAGGAGCACTAATGCTAGTAACATACCCAGCTTGGCCTGGGGTTAGGAGCACTAATGCTAGTAACATACCCAGCTTGGTCTGGGGTTAGGAGCACTAATGCTAGTAACATACCCAGCTTGGCCTGGGGTTAGGAGCACTAATGCTAGTAACATACCCAGCTTGGCCTGGGGTTAGGAGCACTAATGCTAGTAACATACCCAGCTTGGCCTGGGGTTAGGAGCACTAATGCTAGTAACATACCCAGGTTAGTTACATAGAAGTAGATGTAATCTGATTTATTCTGAACCCTTTGACTTCATTGCACCCTCCACTCCTTACCATTGCTATTCCTTTGTTCCCAGTCCAAAAAAGTGCCATCACCACATTAGTGAAAATTACAGGGATGTTAATAAAATAGTGTTGTGCTACGAGCAGTGCTCACGGTGAAATTACCCTTGCCTCAGTGAAGGGCGAGAGGAGAGCAGGGTAAATGCTGTACAGCTGTCCTCTGTACTGTCATTAGAGCGTAAACCTGGCAGGATGTCATCAATGTAATAAAATGAACCGTGTGATCAAGCAGAGGCCTAATGAAAATGTTCGCTATTGTGTTATTGCCTGTCTTTCCCCATTGGGAAGGAAGATACGGTTTCACCAGACACTTCAATACTTATTGTTTACAACTATGCCACATGTATATGGTTTGATAGTCTAGATATGAAAAACAGGAAAGTCACCCATCCAAATTGACATCCTCCATCTAGACATGCCTACCAATGTGCATATGGTTGGTTAACTTCAGCGAGTTAAACATGCAACCTCAATGGACTTACTTACTCAAAGCACTACAACGGAATGTACATGAAGCCATAGAAATCACAGCATTTGTCTGTTTCACGTGGCAGCCATAAAGCAGGGATAGGATCCTAGAAGAGCACTTATGTTCGGGCCACATCTCTCCCTGCGGCCCAGCCACTCTCACATGTAAAACCTGTCTTTTACTGTACAATAGCCATCATTTATATGATAATGTAAATGTCCCAGGGCATGAACACCACCACTCAGTGTTATGCCTGTGTTGCTAGTTATTATGTGACCTTCAACAGTATCATATTTAAAACCCCAAAAAAATGAACTAAATGAATACGATCATGTTTATTTTATCTTGTCAATAAACTGAAACAAACGGCTCCTTTAGGTATAATTCCTCTCTAAGTATATTTCTCTAAGTAAGTGTGTCTTTGTGAACCACTTCATCTTTCAGCGGTCTCCGCTCCGTAGCGACTGGTATCTGTCAACAGGAGAGTTGGGGGTCCTCCATCTCACCGTCCCCTCCTCTGTGACCTCCCCTCTCGCACCTTTTAACCCTGCATGTCTCTGTTTATAAACGTTATACATTTTGACAACCGGTGCAAAAGGGAGGGGGAGGCAAATCCACTTTTTATTCGGAAAGAGCCCCTCTTCTCTGTCAGTGGGGAGAGAGAGAGAGAGAGACGTTAAGGGCTTTAAAATAATCACAGGCTGTTTCACTGGGGGGTTCTCTAATGGAGCCTGGGCTGACCCGTGACCCCAGCATGCCGTCTGTTTTCTATCGCCAGGCTTGATTGAAATGGGAACAGTGGGCAGAGACCAGGAGAGACTATGGCTCATACTTATTTATTTATGTTCTGCTTGTCCCTCTTGCTTTGCATAGCTTAGTGCAGGATTATCACACTAAAGGTGGATCCACTGTGGAGGGGCCTCCAATCTATCCTCCTGAGACCAGGCAAAAGTGCTTGGGGCGAAACAACATGTTACAAAAATAAAATATGAAAACAAGTTTTATACATTTGGTATTGTATGTGCACTGTAGTGCCCATTAGGACTTAGTTGATAGTAAATATGAAAAACGTAACATTATAGTAAATGGGGGCAGTAGGTAAAAACACCTACAGTAGTTAGCACATCCTGATGTCCACTACAGAGGACATTTATTAACCATCTCTTATTTAGCTCTTATTTAATATAAAAAAAAATATATATATATATATATATATATATATATATATATATATATATATATATATATATATATATATATATATATATATATATATTACACTGCTCTAAAAACTCACCAAACTATTCCTGAGATATTTACCTATAAGCAAGAATTAGAATATCAAACTCACACAAATGATAATTACACAATTACACACACTTACTATCAAATGTGCTAATTGTGATGGTAGCCATTTTTATATTTTAACTGAAAGAAACAATTATCAAGGTGGCACCCCCACACATGTGATGTCATTGTAAAGCCCATGATGTCCTCTCTAAGGTACAACAGGACCTTACACAGTGCCATGTATGGCCTTAGAGATACGGACCAAAAACTAATGTCCATTAGAGAGGAAGAAAATTATTTGTTGGGTCTCAGGAGGCTATGAAACAGACAAAGGGGGACAGGGAGAGTAGCTGGAATGTGCAACACAGAGGCCAGGATAATGGTATCTGAGAGGAAGGGTGTATGACCTGTTTACTTTAATATACCTCTGTTTTGGGACATTTTAATAATTTAGTAGACGGTCTTATCCAGAGCGACTTACAGGAGGGTTAATTAAAGTTAAGTGCCTTGCTCAAGGGCACATCGACAGATTTTCACCTAGTCGGCTCAGGGATTCGAATCATTGACCTTTCGGTTACTGGCCCAACACTCTTAACCACCTCCTTTACTGGCTGGGGGGCTTTGTTTAGGATATGTGTCTCCCACTTCCCCACCTGGACTCAGTCACTAAAGTGCACCGTAAAACGATGATGTAGCACCTAAACATCTCAAACAATTAATGTTGTTGTTTTTCAGTGTTGAAGGACTAGTACTGACAGTCTCTCAGAGCCTCTCAGGGCCATTCTAACAATGTGACATAAAGAAGTCGTGGGAAGTCGTCTGTAGACATTGACCAGTGTGTGTGGGAGAGGAAGTATTTTGACTGGTGCATTAGACGTCATGTAAACAAGGTTGACAGCGTGCTTGTGTACCTGGAAGTAGAGGCAGGACGCACAATCTGTGTCACTCAAACTCCAGTCCCCTGATTACAACACAGGGCCCATTTAGTTATCTTTGATGTGGTACATGTTGTCAAGCACTGGCTTTGTTCACCGAAATCTGTCAAGCTATCCAGAGACTTCGCAGCCTGACATAGTGAACCAACGTGAACTGAATACCGATTATACCATGCTATTGTCAGAATGAGGAGCTTATATCAAAATGTGCAGTATCGTCAAAGTGGAGTTCAGGACAGTTCACTGGGCACTTGAGAAGATCATTGACAGGTTCATATGTATTGTCCTCGGTCTCTCCAAAGAAAGTCTATCTTTTAAGAAGGACAAAATAAGAAGTGCTGTCTTCACTGCTGAAGTTAATAAGCGAAGAAAAGTGTGGAAGTGTCATTTTTTATAGTACCCTGTGGAGAATGACCCTTTAGACATCTCTCCTGCGTTATCTACCATTACAGCAGTGTAGGCTGGATGATTTAAGCAGTGGGGTATTTAAGAGGTACTGTGGAGGACACAGTCTGGAACTACTGAGGACTTGTTTGATGAACATTCTCTAATTAAAATCTGTTTTCCTCCCTTTTGTTCTTTGAATATATTCTCCATTGTTCTCCTCCACTCTCTGTGGAACAAGATACATTACATGAATTAAGTTCTGCTCCAACTCGTTCAAAACGTCAGGAGGATAGTTTTCAAGAAAATGGCTTCACTTCCTCATCTCTCCAAACGTCTTCTTCCCAAAGGATCGTTTTTATCTGTTTAGTGATGTTCGTTGTTGTTGCTGTGGACTGCCAAGTTGTGCTAATCGAAAGGCTTGGCAGGTAACAGCCAAACAGACGGTTTGAAAAGCCCCATCTCTGCTCTCTGCCTTCCTGCACATTCCGGTCACTGTACTGTACAGATGTCCATGCTGTGTCCTCTGTTGGTCTGCAGAGGTATGTGTCCTTCAGGTTCTGCAGTGACGCAGGTACACAGGTCAGTTGTCTAAGCCCGCTTTCGGCTGCAGGCTGCAGCGATAGGCCCAGCTCACCTGACTCCCTGTATGTGTGTGGGTGTGTGAGGGGGCAGGGGTAGTGGAGGAGAATAGGTCACTGGGGCTAGTGGTAGTCATGGGGACTTTTAATCATTTTCTGCTGTACCCTAGAGATCCATAGTTTGATAGGGCCTCCCTGCGGACCCCTCTAGGACACTATAACCCCCCACTCCCTCCTCTATCGCTGCCTTCTACCCTGCCCACGCTCTCCTGACTCAACCCTCTCTGCAGCAGTAAATTACACTCTACACTACAGCACGCTGATAGGATCTCAGGACTGACTGCAGTCTATTGGGTGTTGGGGAGCCACAGAGGAGAGATACTGGAGGGGGAAGAGGAGGAGGGTGCGTAGTTGAGGGAGAAAGGAGACAGACAGACAGACAGACAGACAGACAGACAGACAGACAGACAGACAGACAGACAGACAGACAGACAGACAGACAGACAGACAGACAGACAGACAGACAGACAGACAGACAGACAGACAGACAGACAGAAAGACAAGGGAGGGGAGATGAAATAAGAGAGACAGGGTTTCATCTTAACTCTCAGCAGGGGAGTCAGATAATGCAGGCCACTTATGAACAGAACGTGACACAAAACTGTTATGTATTTTTTCTATTGTTCAGTGATTCCCATCTGTTACAGTCACATTACTGGAGTGCTGGGTGCCATTCCTCAGCATCCATCCAGATTGGATTAACCAAAATAAGGGACGTGTCAAGTGGAAGCTGTAAAAAACATGGTAATGGAATAGAAGTCTCTCTTTCCCGATCTTGATCTCGATACATTTCTCTTCCTCTCTGTCTATCTCTGCCTCCCCCTGTCTGTCTCCACAGTCTCTCTATATCATTCTGCCTCTCTCTGGGCCCTCTCTGTTTCTCTCTGGGCCCTGTCTGTCTCTCTCTGGGGCCTCTCTGTCTCTCTCTGGGCCCTGTCTGTCTCTCTCTGGGGCCTCTCTGCCTCTCTCTGGGCCCTCTCTGTCTCTCTCTGGGCCCTGTCTGTCTCTCTCTGGGCCCTGTCTGTCTCTCTCTGGGCCCTGTCTGTCTCTCTCTAGATCATGTCTGTCTCTCTCTGGGCCCTGTCTCTCTCTCTCTGGACCATCTCTCTCTCTCTCTCTAGGCCCTGTCTGTCTCTCTCTGGGCCATGTCTGTCTCTCTCTATATCCTTCTGTCTCTCTCTGGGCCCTGTCTGTCTCTTTCTGGGCACTGTCTGTCTCTCTCTGGACCATGTCTGTCTCTCTCTAGATCATGTCCTCTGTAGCTCAGCTGGTAGAGCACGGCGCTTGTAATGCCAAGGTAGTGGGTTCGATCCCCGGGACCACCCATACACAAAAAAAATGTATGCACGCATGACTGTAAGTCGCTTTGGATAAAAGCGTCTGCTAAATGGTGTATTATATTATTATATTATATGTCTGTCTCTCTATGGATCCTGTCTGTCTCTCTTTGGGCCCTGTCTGTCTCTCTCTGGACACTGTCTGTCTCTCTCTGGGCCCTGTCTGTCTCTCTCTGGACCATGTCTGTCTCTCTCTGGATCATGTCTGTCTCTCTCTGGATCCTGTCTGTCTCTCTCTGGATCCTGTCTGTCTCTCTCTGGATCCTCTCTGTCTCTCTCTGGAACCTGTCTGTCTCTCTGTGGATCCTGTCTGTCTCGCTCTGGAACCGCTCTCTCTCTCTCTCTCTCTGGAACCTGTCCGTCTCTCTATGGATCCTGTCTGTCTCTCTCTGGATCCTGTCTGTCTCTCTCTGGAACCTGTCTGTCCAGGCTAAGCACTGGCTGAACTGACAGTCCCCCCTTCCCCCAACAAAACGAACTGGCAGAGTGATTGTGGAATAGAAGGGAATAGAAGGCAGCTCAAGCAACTCTGGGCTGGGGCACAGGCCACATGGATTAACTTGAAAAGCATGGCATTGTCAACCAAATTTAAATTAATCCAGTTTTTGTGTCCCCCTGAAGGAACAATGGAGGGACTTTCCTGTGTGTCCCTCTGGGCTGCTGGGGGAGGTTAAAGCAGAGGGGAGAGAGTCAGGCCTTCTCCACATCACATCCATCTCTCTATTCACATCACTGATCTCAATTACCTGCAAGGCGCTTTCACAACATTGTTGAAAATTGCATCGCATAATACGCAAAATAAACCATGAACTGAAACCATTTGAATATTAATTCACAAGTCACACATCACATTGCAAAGTGGTAGATAAACCAGAAAACAGATTTAATTAACTATCCACAGTATATGGTTTTCTGGTCCGAGTGTTGCATTTGAATGGAATCCTGGTATGTGAGGATTTGCATGTGAAGTAGTTGCCTGACCATTCATGCCAGCTTACTGGGGCTGTCCCCTGAGCTGGCTCCCCTATGGCATGTGACTCATGCACCTCCTGTGTCCCTGGTCTACAGAGAGGGCTAATGGGGATAGGAGGGACTCTCAGACCCTCCTGCTGGCCACACCGAGCCCATCATCGGGGTTGACTCTCACCATCACCCATTTTTCCCATGGAGCTCCATTTACCTTCCAGAAATGGTTATTATTGTGAGGTTGTCTCTGACTGCCACTTGTTAAATGACTGTGACTGTTCTCTGCTGTCCTTTGTGCCCTGCACTGTCTGCAGATGAGGGTTTGCCTGTAGGCATTGTTATGGCAAAATTTGTGGGTAATGTACTATTAGGTGCCTCTGGGAGCTGCTGTTTGAATCTCTCCTTTCATGGCTGTGTGTGTGTGTGTCTTTGTGTGCATGCATGTGTGTGTGTGCGTGTTTGTGCGTGTGTGTGTGTGCGTGTGTGTGTGAGGGGGGGTTTAAAGTAATATTCAGCAGAAGTAGGACAAGAGGTCCTGCTGTTACAGCGTATGTTATCCCAGGCAGCCATTCATTAATTATCTTCCCTCCACAGTCTCTTATCTCTCTTTGTTCCCTCTTTTTGTTGTTGCTTGAAGCACCTTGTTTCACGCTGCTTTAATCCACGCTCTTTTCTTCAATCATTTGCCGATGCTATGGCCTTGGGAAGAAAAGGAATATACAGAGCTGTGTGTGTGTGTGTACGCACGAGTGTGTGGGTAATATTAGGAGTCATGTTAGGCATTCAACTAAGCTGCACATCCTTTCCCCGATACATAAAGCATTATCATTATATCATTATCCTGATTCTCACTGGGATTTGGCCATGGGTCACACTGTATAACAGGAAGTATAATATACTCTGACTGCTTCAGAGAGATAAACAGTGGTTCTTCCAGCGTTAGATGATGTCACATCCAGGCGAGAATAGATAGCTGGCTGCCCTCCCCTTACTCTTTAACTCAGCCGAGTCTGTCTTCCTGCCCACGTGCTTTAACGATACATTTATTTTGTGTTTTAGTTGGCCAGAAGTGTTTTGGATTTATCACACCAGCAGGCTCCTGGATAAGCTGTTCAACTGTGTCTATACACACACAACACGTCCTCCCTCCCTGGCCTATAGTATAGCTCACTGTAGTGGAGCTAGGCCTGTAGCCTGCTGTCCCAGTGCTGCTGGCCTGCACTGTTGGGTTAAATGGTGCATGGACTCAGTGGATATGGGCCGCACCTTCGCTCACTGTCTGGTCACAGACACTTGACTTTTGATGAATTCACTTGGTTTTAATGTGGTACCATAACTGTGTCGTTACAGCCCACCAGGGAGGGAGAGAAGAGTGTTATCCAGGTTTGACACCTCACGTCCCCTTTCAACCCTTCCTCTACATTGCAGGCAGTCCTGCCATCCCTTCCTAGTCGCACCCTGTTCTGTTCCCAGTCAGTACACACCTGCTGCATGCCTGGCACTGCCCTGTTATGGGGGCATAGTGGCATAGTCTGGGATATGGCCAGTCCCCTGTCCCAGAGGTGCCCCCTCAGTCAGCCAGGGCCGCTCCCACGGCCTATGTGGCATTACAGTAAACCTCTAATGGTTTAACCACACACCTATTAATACAACCGGCATTGACAAACACTGGAGTGACAGTGGTGTAGAATGCATGGTAGCGGGAGATGATGTACAGCTAGTTAGGGAGAAAGTTTAGGTACGACAGGCTTTTATAGGAACTATTTGGGACAGCGCTGGTGTAATGTTGATATTTGCCCCCATGCTGAGCTGTGTCCTGTGATAATAATAATAATAATATGCCATTTAGCAGACGCTTTTATCCAAAGTGACTTACAGTCATGCGTGCATACATTTTTGTGCGATGGATGGTGTTGTGTCCAGTTTTACTGCCCCATACATTCCTGTGTCTGTGGGCTTACACAGTTACTACGCCTTCTCACCCTCTAATTGTCCCTCTCTGTCCCTCTCTGTCTCTCTGTGTCTCTCTGTGTCCCTCTGTGTCCCTCTGTGTCCCTCTGTGTCCTTCTCTGTCCCTCTCTGTGTCCCTGTCTGTGTCCTTCTCTGTCCCTCTGTGTCCCTCTGTGTCCTTCTCTGTCCCTCTCTGTGTCCCTGTCTGTGTCCTTCTCTGTCCCTCTGTGTCCCTCTGTGCCCCTCAGGGTAGAGTCAATCGAGGCTCCGTGACTGGCTGGCTGGCTGGGGGTGACACATGGCCAGGACTAAACCTGTTGCATTCACACACCACTGCTATTCTTACTCCTTTCAAACCTGTTTAACTGCGGATGCCTGGAGTCACATACCAGCGGCTTAGCTTCATAGCACTAAGCACAAGAGTTAAACAGTGGAAAACAAACCCTGATCTATCTGCAGCTGCAATAGCGAATCAATGGGTGGAACATACAAACATGACAGGATGGATTAATTGTTCAGTAGCAGTATTTGACAGATTCTACTCCCCAACTCACTGCTGTACTGTGTCTCTGACCAAGCTAGGAGCTGGAGCTGCTGTTTCTATCATACAGATTATATGCGCTGTTAGTGGGGCTTTAGGATCAGTAAATCCACATTACTAAGCAGGGGAACACTGGGCCCTTCCAACAGTAATTAGACAGGGAGCCAGCTCCAAATCCCTGCCTTCAGGAATAGACACAACCATGGCCTCCAGGCTCAGAGTGTGGAGATCAGGCTGATTGGTAGGGGACAGGTGGGGATGTCACCACGACGATGAAGTGTAGGTGTGTGTTTGTGTTTGTATGTGTGTGTGTGCCCTCCTCAGTGGCCCTTTGGCCCCTTGACTGGGCTATTCTGGCATCACAGAGGGCCTCTTGTCTTGTTAGCGAGATGTTAATGGCTCTAATGTCAGGTGAAGGACACAGGCTGCTGTGGCACTGTCTCTGGCCAGCTCACGGAGGGACAGCCATGCTATCTGCTTAGTGGACAGAGACAGGACTGTTAACTGAAGCACTGTGGAGAATGCTAACACCCGTTAAGAGAACATTTGATGGTTTGAAAGACGCAGGCCTTGTTTCTTCTCCCTAGACGCCATGTTGGCATCGCCCCTAGTTAACAGGGGAAATTCACTGTTCAGTGACAACTGTGAAATCATCTGAGATGGAGCTAAAGTGGTGGATTAGGCTGGGCCTGGGCCTGGGCCAGGGGAGAGGAGTGAAGAGAGGGAGAGGGAAAAAGTGTTTCCCAACAAATTGGAGTGAATAGATTCTGAGAGCCACTGTAATTGTTTTCTCTCTTTGTCAAAACCATCAACAACTCCACTCTCTCTCCGCCTCTCTCCCCCTTCCACCTATGTCTCCCCCTCTCTGCCCCTCTCTCCCCCTCTCTTATTCTCTCTTCCCCTCTCCACCCCTCTCTTCCCCTCTCTCCCCCTCTCCACCCCCCTCTCTGGTCCCCCCTGGGGTTGTGTGGGATTACTATACTCTCTCTACCTTATCATGTATGGTGTTGTGTGGATCCAGATACAATCTTCTCAGTTCCACCTTGGTCTATACTGCTATACTACCTGATCCCTATGTCCCTATGTGTGGAGGTTCTACAGAGGTATTGATGGGAACAGAGTTCTTGACTAACTGTAGGCCTTTCTATGTCCTTGCCTCCCCATGTCACTCCATTAATCCTTCCCCTTTCTTTCCTGTTCCCTCTCTCCCCTTCCTCCTCCATCACTCTGTTCCCTCTCTCTCCCTTCCTCCTCCATCCCTCTGTTCCCTCTCTCTCCCCCTTCTTCCTCCATCCCTCTGTTCCCTCTCTCTCCTTTCCTCCTCCATCCCTCTGTCCCCTCTCTCTCCCTTCCTCCTCCATCCCTCTGTTCCCTCCCTATCTCCCTTCCTCCTCCATCCCTCTGTTCCCTCTCTCCCTTCCTCCTCCATCCCTCTGTTCCCTCTCTCCTTTCCTCCACCATCCCTCTGTTCCCTCTCTCCCTTCCTCCTCCATCCCTCTGTTCCCTCTCTCTCCCTTCCTCCTCCATCCCTCTGTTCCCTCTCTCTCCCTTCCTCCTCCATCCCTCTCTTCCCTCTCTCTCCCCCTTCCTCCTCCATCCCTCTGTTCCCACTCTTCCTCCTGCCTTCAGAGCCCTTGACTTCAGAGCCCAGACTTCCGAGCCCTTGACTTCCCCCTGGCATTTTGCTGTGGCAGCATTTCTTCTTCTTCTTCTTCTTCTTCTTCTTCTTCTTCTTCTTCTTCTTCTTCTTCTTCTTCTTTTCTTTTTCTTCTTCTTTTTCTTCTTCTTTTTCTTCTTCTTTTTCTTTTTCTTCTTCTTCTTCCTCCTTGTTCTAATTGTTGACTGGGGCCCTTGTTGAGGTGTTGTTATGCCTGTTGGCATGGGCCATTTCTCAATGGGCTCCTTCAGCCTGCCTTTCCTCTCTGAGTGTCTGTCTGTGGCCCCTACTCCCTCTTCTCTCTCCTCCTCTCTTCCTCTCCTTCTGCCACAAAGCTGCTGCCAGTCCACAGGGCCACACATGTCACATATGTCACCCCTCAGGCCCTGATTTAGGGCCCGGGCCCTGCCTCCTGTACATCACGGCTTTCACAGCACAGAGGCCAGGATAAAAGAGAGGGAGTGGGCACCCATTCATCAGCCAGCTGGAAAGAGAGAGAGGAGGAAGAGCAAGAGAAAAAAGCAAGAGAAAAAATATATATGGAAAGAAAGTTAGAGTTCTCTCCCTGAAACAATAGCTCCTAGCCCATCTGACATTTTCAACTGTTAAAAAGTAATGTGTGTGAAGAGGTAGAGTGACTATTCACCCACACAGAGTGGCCTCAGTTCATCAGGCTTTATTGACAGTGTGAAAGTGTTAGTTTGGCTGGAGGGGACAGTGGAACAGAGCCAGCCAGCCCCACACAACGTCCCCTCTGTTTCCATCTCTCTCTCTCTCTCTCTCTCTCTCTCTCTCTCTCTCTCTCTCTCTCTCTCTCTCTCTCTCTCGCTCGTTCTCTCTCTCTCTCTCTCTCTCTCGCTCGCTCTCTCTCTCTCTCTCTCTCTCTCTCTCTCTCTCTCTCTCTCTCTCTCTCTCTCTCTCTCTCTCTCTCTCTCTCTCTCTCTCTCTCTCTCTCTTTCACTCTCTTTCACTCTCTCTTTATTTCTCTCTCTCTCTCTCTTTATTTCTCTCTCACTCTCTTTCTCTCTCTTTTTCTCTACTGTGACGTCACGAGAGGCTACACAGCTTTCAGCGGGATTGCTCAAGTAGTGCAAGGAGACAAGGTTCAAACAAAACAAGGATTTTATTATAGGTCTTGGGAAATTAACGAAAATATAACAAAATTCTGTTCTCTTGTGGCTCTTTAAGGGTTAACAGTTCAGGGATGTCTCTTCCACATCCAAAATCATAATTCTCACTCGCTCAGATAACTTTTCCCCAGCCTTACTGTAGTCCACGTTGCAGCTAGTGGCCAACCCAGCAAAAAGTCCTTCCAAATGTCTCTCACGTATTTCCACAGGTGCATATCCAAAGGTGAGTATTTCCCAAAGGTAAGTATCTCCAAATCCTTATATTCCTCATGGAAGTGGACGTGCAGCACTCTTGTCCTCCAGAGAGCCCAGGTTGGAGACTGTGTTTCTTCCCTTCCCAAACCTTCAGCTCATCAGCTCCTCATTTGTTTCAGCTGCGTGGGAAGATTGGCCATAGAGGGGTGGAGTTCCCGACCATACCAGCAGATGGAGCCATAGCTGTCTGGGTTTGCAGCCACCTCAGGGGGATGTAACGTCCCTCCAGGACACAGCCTCTCGTGACATCACACATCCCCCCCTCGGGACCGACGTCCTCGTCGGGGTAAAGGCAGCGAAGAAGGCATCACGCCGGGAGAGGGCGTCCGCATTGCCGTGGTGCTTGCCAGACTGCTCTCTCTTCAACTCCTCCAACTCTAGGACCAGGGACTCAGCCTCCTGTTGTCTCTCCTTGAGTTTCTTACTGAACGCATCAGCCTTGGTTTTAGCAGAGTTTAGCTTCTGTTGAGCAGCTTTCAGTTCCTTCTCTCTCTCTGCCTCCGCATTCTTCATCTTGTTCTCCAACACCTTGTACTTCTCCTCTGCCTTCTTCTGGACCTCCTTACTACTGCGCAGGGTCTCCTCACACTCCTCGATGGTCCTGCGCAGCCTCTCCAGCTCCTCCTGTTGCTTAGGGAAGGAGCTCTGTTGGAGTTTAGCCTGGAGGATATCTAACTCTTCTGTCTTCATGTCTAACTGTTGCTTTAACAAACGATACCTCTCAGCGGTCCCCTTCAGACCAGACAGTTCTTTGTCCAGATTCTGTAGCTCCGTCTCTGTGTCGGTCTGGGCACCTGCCATCCCTATCAGAGCCCGGGCGGGGAGTGAGTAACTCGGGAGGATTGCACCGAGCCTTCCCAGGATGAGTCTTGCCTCTCCGTTTCCGAGGTACTCGGGGTTATCCTCTCCTGAGACTCTCTCCAGAGTGGGTAAAAGGCTGGGCAGTCTCGGTCCAATTAGGACAGGGACGGGAGGGAATCAACCACCCCCGCTCGTCGTGTGTATGGTTCCCCGTGTGCTGGTCATTGTAAGTTCAGTAATGGGGTATTCTCTGGTGTCCCCATGGACACAGGAAACTGGGAGGACTTTCCCCGGGGGTCAGACACGTTGGGCCCACCAAATCCTTACGCACCAGGGTGGCCCGGCTACCAGAATCCAGTAAGGCCTCCACATCATGGTGATTCACAGTTACCGGGCAGGTGGGGGGTCGATCTGGGCCGCCATCTACGACTCCCAAGAGCGAGGCAAAACGGTGTGTGGGTGCTGAGCTGGAGGACTCCGCAGTGGGCATAGGTTCATCGGCTGGTTTCCCACACTGCCAGGAGATATGTCCCATCTCCCCACACCGTAACACTGTCGAGTTTCCCCCTCCTGGTGTACTCTTCTTGGACCCGCCTGGTTTCTGGCTCCCCCTGGAGCCGGGATAAGTCCTGACGTGGCTGGGTTCGAGACCTTGGGGTCCTTTGGACGGGTTCTTCCCATTTGTGGTGGGGCCGCACTCCTGGGGTCTTTTCGGGAAGCATTCAGCATCTCCGCTGTGGCCTGGTACTTTTCCACAGCTTCCACGGTCAGATCAGCCGTGGTCAAGGCCTGTTGACTGATGAACCGTTTTTGCCTCATAAGGCAGGGCGCGTAGGTAACGATCCACCACAACGGCCTCCACCACCGCCGCTGCTGTATTCCTCTGCGGATCCAGCCATTTCCTTGCGATTCGGACAAGTTCATGCATCTGCGCCCGAGGAGGTTGGTCTGGTTGGAAGGTCCAGCTGTGAAAGCGCTGGGCCATACCAAACTTTGTGAGTCCATATCTGCTGAGGATCTCAGACTTCAGGGCATCATAGTCAGTAACCTGGTCAGGGCCCAGGTCCCGGACAGCATTCAGCGATTCCCCGGTTAGGAAGGGGGCTAACAGACCAACCCACTGTTGCTTGGGCCAGGCTTCCCTAGTGGCCGTGGCCTCAAATGCATGCAGGTATGCCCTCAATGTCATCGGTAGCTCCCATCTTAGATATAAAGTCACTTGCCTTTATTGGTGGGTATTTTGGACAACCCTCTGTCTCTGCAACTGCAATTCCTCTGCCTTCAGAAGGTTGGCTTTCTTTGCTCCTCCAAGAGAGCCACGTTTGCTTGCATCTGGGCTTGCTGGCCAGCAACAAGGGCTTTCAATATGTCCTCCATTTCAGTCGGGCGGGGAGCCTACGGCCAACTTGGAAAACTGGGTGATCAAACCTTCGGTATCCTCCTCTGACATGCACTATTAACGCTTGAGCGTTCCCGTATTCTCCACCATCTGTGACGTCACGAGGCTACACAGCTTTCAGCGGGATTGCTCAAGTAGTGCAAGGAGACAAGGTTCAAACAAAACAAGGATTTTATTATAGGTCTTGGGAAATTAACGAAAATATAACAAAATTCTGTTCTCTTGTGGCTCTTTAAGGGTTAACAGTTCAGGGATGTCTCTTCCACATCCAAAATCATAATTCTCACTCGCTCAGATAACTTTTCCCCAGCCTTACTGTAGTCCACGTTGCAGCTAGTGGCCAACCCAGCAAAAAGTCCTTCCAAATGTCTCTCACGTATTTCCACAGGTGCATATCCAAAGGTGAGTATTTCCCAAAGGTAAGTATCTCCAAATCCTTATATTCCTCATGGAAGTGGACGTGCAGCACTCTTGTCCTCCAGAGAGCCCAGGTTGGAGACTGTGTTTCTTCCCTTCCCAAACCTTCAGCTCATCAGCTCCTCATTTGTTTCAGCTGCGTGGGAAGATTGGCCATAGAGGGGTGGAGTTCCCGACCATACCAGCAGATGGAGCCATAGCTGTCTGGGTTTGCAGCCACCTCAGGGGGATGTAACGTCCCTCCAGGACACAGCCTCTCGTGACATCACACTACCCAGACACATGAACAAATACAAGCCTCTATAAAACACCACTCCTGGACAATGTTCTGACTAGACTGCCATTGGCCTGAGTGGTTGTATACTGGGCATAAAAAGTAAAGCCATTCATTCCATTGTAGCCTATTATTGGTCTATTTTCTCTTTATTATGGTTTGGTTTAATAAGGATGTCTCATGCTTTTTCTCTGAGTGTGCTAATGTGTTTTCAACTGTGAACTGTTACTGTTTCTGAATACCTCACGGTGCTTTGTTCACGCAGCTAAAATCACCTTACTCAGTTTGGACATTACATTGTTTCAGCTCCTACAACACTTACTGATGATCGCCGCCCTGTAGCTCTGGAGCGCCTCAGTAAAGTGGGATATTTTTTTGATGACACACACTCCACCCAGCACCCCCCAGCACCCCCAAGCACCCCCACTGTGACTAACCAGGTACAGATGACTTGGCCTGTCAACAGCTACTTAGACACTGCTCCTGAGAAGGCCTGTTGGGGTCACAGCAGAGAGACAGCTAGGGACTATAATTGACAATCAGTGAGGAGTGTCCAAACAGGCTGTTAGTGGAGGCTGTCCTCTCCTCCCAGTGACTGGGCCTTGATCACACAGTATGGAGAGACAGGCTGGTCGCAGATAGCACGAGGGGCAGTCAGATAACCACATAAACAACAGCATTACCCTATGTACATATGGCTATGTGGCAAAACATTAGCACTAGCTAATAACATTTTTAGCATTCCAGGTCAAAATACAAAAACAAGTGCTATTATTTGATAAATGGCTATGTTAAGAAATGACAACGGGCTGTTGAATACTCCTGAGTGTTGCTCACCCAGACTTTTGTTTATTGAGAGTGTTTAGGATGGCCAGGGGTCCAGGGATGATGGGGCCGAGGTGACACGCTGGCTTGTGGCTGGGCCACAGAGAGAGACGCCACATTCTTCTGCCTGTGCGTGTTTGTGTCTCTGGGGAGCTGGGCTGTGTTTTGTTCCTCCTGGCGGGGAAGGAGGGAGTAGGAGGGAGGAAGGGAGCGGAGGATAATGGCTGTACCCACAGCTGTGCAGGAGAGAGATGGAGAGAGAGAGAGATAAAGAAAGGAGCGTCTGCCCCAACAGAACAGCAGACAACAACCACAGAGACGATGAGGGAAGGACAGGGAAAAGACCCATCCTAAACACTATTTCCACCAGGGACCCATTTTACTGGCTGTGTTGAGGCACTTCTGGACAGGGTTTCTGAACAACAGAGATGTTTCTATTGAATATGAACAGCATGTCCTCTAAGAGCAGCTTCAAGCAAATTGATTATTAATGTTGGGTGAATAAGACAAAACAAATAGATATTAATCGTCCCAAAAGGAAAGACTTGTTAGTGTATTAATTGTATTTTTCTGTTATTATTTTGCATTCCCTCTCTCTCAGTGTAATTCTCCAGGGACCCCGTCATGAAGTGGCCCTGTCAGGTGTTTACTCACTGTAGCTGTAATTAAAAGTGCTCCTGGTTGTTCCACTGCCTCGCTCACGATAGTTCTTAGTGGCTAATTATTTGGTCATAATAACAAACATAATCTACTTGTATTTACGAGTACACCACTTTTATACTGTCTATCCACACATTTGTGGATGCACTTTAAAGAGATTATCCAGTACTTTTTAGCCAGTAGTTCTACTAGTAGCACTTAAGAGCCAAAAGTGGGTCCCCAAAAATGAGGTAAGAGTAATTCTGCTGAAAGATTGTGCAGGTATGAACTACACATTGACACATCCAGCCCAAAGTGGTTAAAAATGACTTAGTAGTCGCCAAAATTCCAGAGAATGTCTTTAATGTACCCAGTTCACTTGATCTTATAGCCTACAGTTTTGTTTGGTGGTTAGCTTAGCTTGGATGTCAGATGGTGTGCATCTTATCAGCCTGTATACTATTTTATGAGGACAAGTATAACATTGCAAGGCCATTATATGATCTTTTGTATTTATTTTAATTGTATTATCCCCTTTAATTAATGTATGCATCTCCCTGGGCAGTGTGTCATTAATGTCTGCACCTCCCTGGGAAGTGTGTCATTAGGGCCTAATTACACTCAAGGTCAATAGAGTAATTCATTAACCTGTTCTTGTATTTGGTCATCAGACTAAGTCACAGCAATCCACCATCTATCTCTTCACCACTGTAATCACAGGCCCCTATTTTTGCCTCATTCTCACAGTCTTCTCTCAGAGTAGAGTTCTCTCTCTCCCTAGAGTCATCTCGCTCTCTCTCTCTCTTCTCTCTCTCTCTCTCTCTCTCTCTCTCTCTCTCTCTCTCTCTCTCTCTCTCTCTCTCTCTCTCTCTCTCTCTCTCTGCTCTCTTCTCTCTTCTCTCTCTCTCTCTCTCTCTCTCTCTCTCTCTCTCTCTCTCTCTCTTTCTCTCCCCAGGGTCTCTCTCTCTCTTTCTCTCCCCAGGGTCTCTCTCTCTCCCTGGAGTCTCTCTATCTTTCTCTCCCCAGTCTCTCTCTCTCTCTACAGAGTCTCTCTCTCTCTCTCTCTCCAGAGTCTCTCTCTCTCTCTCTCCCCAGAGTTTCTCTCTCTCTCCCCGGAGTCTCTCTCTCTCTTTCTCTCCCCAGAGTCTCTCGCTCTCTCTCTCCCCGGAGTCTCTCTATCTCTTTCTCTCCCCAGAGTCTCTCTCTCTCCCTGGAGTCTCTCTCTCTCTTTCTCTCTAAACAGTGGCATACCCCTGGTCCTGCCATCGCCTGTCTGGGGTCAATGCCTACCACAGGGCCTCAACAGGGCCTCAGATCCCTGCTTTGTTAAGCAGCCTGTTCACTTTTCCTCACATTAATCTGTACTGCAGGGACACTGTTGTTGTTGCCTCCTGCTTTCCTTTAATCAAGACCTTCCTTTGTTTGTGCCAGATGAGGAGAGGGAGAGAGGGATGGAGGGATGGAGGGAGAGAAAGGCCACTAGAAAGACGGGTCTCCTGCGATCCCCTTCCGCTCACTCTCTCCCTCCGTCTGGAGCTCAGAGCTTCATTACTGTCTGATTCAAGTTCTGCCAACACTAACCCTGGGGTTTAAACACTGTGATGTCACGAGAGGCTACACAGCTTTCAGCGGGATTGCTCAAGTAGTGCAAGGAGACCAGGTTCAACCAAAACAAGGATTTTATTAAAGGTCTTGGGAAACTAACGAAAGTATAACACAACTCTGTTCTCTGGTGGCTCTTTAAGGGTTAACAGTTCAGGGATGTCTCTTCCACATCCAAAATCATAACTCTCCCTCGCTCAAATAACTTTTCCCCAGTCTTACTGTATTCCCCGTTGCAGCTAGTGGCCAACCCAGCAAAACGTCCTTCCAAAATCCCCACACGTATTTCCCACAGGTGCATATATCCAAAGGTGAGTATTTCCCAAAGGTAAGTATCTCCAAATCCTTATATTCCTCATGGAAGTGGACGTGCAGCACTCTTGTCCTCCAGAGAGCCCAGGTTGGAGACTGTGTCTCTTCCCCTTCAACAAACCTTCAGCTCATCAGCTCCTGATTGGTTTCAGCTGCGTGGGAAGATTGGCCATAGAGGGTTGGAGTTCCCGACCATACCAGCAGATGGAGCCATAGCTGTCTGGGTTTGCAGCCACCTCAGGGGATGTAACGTCCCTCCAGGACACAGCCTCTCGTGACATCACACATCCCCCTCCTCGGGACCGACGTCCTCGTCGGGGGTAAAGGCAGCGAAGAAGGCATCACGCCGGGAGAGGGCGTCCGCATTGCCGTGGTGCTTGCCAGCCTGCTCTCTCTTCAACTCCTCCACCTCTAGGACCAGGGACTCAGCCTCCTGTTGTCTCTCCTTGAGTTTCTTACTGAACGCATCAGCCTTGGTTTTAGCAGAGTTTAGCTTCTGTTGAGCAGCTTTCAGTTCCTTCTCTCTCTCTGCCTCCGCATTCTTCATCTTGTTCTCCAACACCTTGTACTTCTCCTCTGCCTTCTTCTGGACCTCCTTACTACTGCGCAGGGTCTCCTCACACTCCTCGATGGTCCTGCGCAGCCTCTCCAGCTCCTCCTGTTGCTTAGGGAAGGAGCTCTGTTGGAGTTTAGCCTGGAGGATGTCTAACTCTTCTGTCTTCATGTCTAACTGTTGCTTTAACAAACGATACCTCTCAGCGGTCCCCTTCAGACCAGACCGTTCTTTGTCCAGATTCTGTAGCTCCGTCTCTGTGTCGGTCTGGGCACCTGCCATCCCTATCAGAGCCCGGGCGGGAGTGAGTAACTCGGAGGATTGCACCGGAGCCTTCCCAGGATGAGTCTTGCCTCTCCGTTTCCGAGGTACTCGGGTTATCCTCTCCTGAGACTCTCTCCAGAGTGGGTAAAAGGCTGGGCAGTCTCGTCCAATTAGGACAGGGACGGGGAGGGAATCAACCACCCCCGCCGTCGTGTGTATGGTTCCCCGTGTGCTGGTCATTGTAAGTTCAGTAATGGGGTATTCTCTGGTGTCCCCATGGACACAGGAAACTGGGAGGACTTTCCCCGGGGTCAGACACGTTGGGCCCACCAAATCCTTACGCACCAGGGTGGCCCGGCTACCAGAATCCAGTAAGGCCTCCACATCATGGTGATTCACAGTTACCGGGCAGGTGGGGGGTCGATCTGGGCCGCCATCTACGACTCCCAAGAGCGAGGCAAAACCGGTGTGTGGGTGCTGAGCTGGAGGACTCCGCAGTGGGCATAGGTTCATCGGCTGGTTTCCCACACTGCCAGGAGATATGTCCCATCTCCCCACACCGGTAACACTGTCGAGTTTCCCCCTCCTGGTGTACTCTTCTTGGACCCGCCTGGTTTCTGGCTCCCCCTGGAGCCGGGATAAGTCCTGACGTGGCTGGGTTCGAGACCTTGGGGTCCTTTGGACGGGTTCTTCCCATTTGTGGTGGGGCCGCACTCCTGGGGTCTTTTTCGAAGCATTCAGCATCTCCGCTGTGGCCTGGTACTTTTCCACAGCTTCCACGGTCAGATCAGCCGTGGTCAAGGCCTGTTGACTGATGAACCGTTTTGCCTCATAAGGCAGGGCGCGTAGGTAACGATCCACCACAACGGCCTCCACCACCGCCGCTGCTGTATTCCTCTGCGGATCCAGCCATTTCCTTGCGATTCGGACAAGTTCATGCATCTGCGCCCGAGGAGGTTGGTCTGGTTGGAAGGTCCAGCTGTGAAAGCGCTGGGCCATACCAAACTTTGTGAGTCTATATCTGCTGAGGATCTCAGACTTCAGGGCATCATAGTCAGTAACCTGGTCAGGGCCCAGGTCCCGGACAGCATTCAGCGATTCCCCGGTTAGAAAGGGGGCTAACAGACCAACCCACTGTTGCTTGGGCCAGGCTTCCCTAGTGGCCGTGGCCTCAAATGCATGCAGGTATGCCTCAATGTCATCGGTAGCTCCCATCTTAGATATAAAGTCACTTGCCTTTATTGGGCGGGTATTTTGGACCACCCTCTGTCTCTGCAACTGCAATTCCTCTGCCTTCAGAAGGTTGGCTTTCTTTTGCTCCTCCAAGAGAGCCACGTTTACTTGCATCTGGGCTTGCTGGCCAGCAACAAGGGCTTTCAATATGTCCTCCATTTCAGTCGGGCGGGGAGCCTACGGCCAACTTGGAAAACTGGGTGATCAAACCTTCGGTATCCTCCTCTGACATGCACTATTAACGCTTGAGCGTGCCCGTATTCTCCACCATCTGTGATGTCACGAGAGGCTACACAGCTTTCAGCGGGATTGCTCAAGTAGTGCAAGGAGACCAGGTTCAACCAAAACAAGGATTTTATTAAAGGTCTTGGGAAACTAACGAAAGTATAACACAACTCTGTTCTCTGGTGGCTCTTTAAGGGTTAACAGTTCAGGGATGTCTCTTCCACATCCAAAATCATAACTCTCCCTCGCTCAAATAACTTTTCCCCCAGTCTTACTGTATTCCCCGTTGCAGCTAGTGGCCAACCCAGCAAAACGCCCTTCCGAAATCCCCACACGTATTTCCACAGGTGCATATATCCAAAGGTGAGTATTTCCCAAAGGTAAGTATCTCCAAATCCTTATATTCCTCATGGAAGTGGACGTGCAGCACTCTTGTCCTCCAGAGAGCCCAGGTTGGAGACTGTGTCTCTTCCCTTCAACAAACCTTCAGCTCATCAGCTCCTGATTGGTTTCAGCTGCGTGGGAAGATTGGCCATAGAGGGTTGGAGTTCCCGACCATACCAGCAGATGGAGCCATAGCTGTCTGGGTTTGCAGCCATCTCAGGGGATGTAACGTCCCTCCAGGACACAGCCTCTCGTGACATCACAACACCAATATGAATTGAGTACACACACATGAGCTCAGATACACACACACACACACACACACACACACACACACACACACACACACACACACACACACACACCACTCGCTGTCAGATCCATACACACAACACACACGTATACAAACGTAAAGGAATGGTCTAACAGACAGACAACCCCACTGCCCCAGCCTGCTGAGAGAGATTGGGGTGCCTGAACAGTGTGTGTGCTTCAACCCACCTTGGCTGGGTCATGTTTTTCATATAAAAGTGTTGGCTTGGTGCTCTCCTGCTGGTGGCTGGGTATAGGTCTGTCCCATGGCTCTGCATGGGGGCCTCATCCCCTCATTAAGTCTTCCAGGCAGCACTGAGCACAGATTGTAGCCTGGCACTGGGACAGGGCACCCTTCTTCCTCTCTGCAACCCTGTCAGACACACACCCATCCAACCAGCCAACCAGCCCATCCAACCAGCCCAGCCAACCAGCCCAGCCAACCAGCCCATCCAACCAGCCCATCCAACCAGCCAACCAGCCCATCCAACCAGCTCAGCCAACCAGCCAACCAGCCCAGCCAACCAGCCCAGCCAACCAGCCAATCCAGCCCATCCAACCAGCCCAGCCTTCCAGCCCAGCCAACCAGCCCATCCAACCAGCCCATCCAACCAGCCAACCAGCCCATCCAACCAGCTCAGCCAACCAGCCAACCAGCCCAGCCAACCAGCCCAGCCAACCAGCCCATCCAACCAGCCCAGCTCACGTGATGCTCATTACTGGTAATGGATAACTAATGTATTGGCTATCACTGGCTTTGTGGAGGCTTTGCTGTAACTTGCACAGCTGTGTGCGTGTGAGTGTGCATTTGTTGTTTTGTCTGGGGAATTGACTGCGCTCACTTCAGTTGTTTTGGTATTGAATGGTGATGGGTGATTTGATTGGTTGCACTGTCTATTTTTAAAAACGTTTATATCAAACTCCCCATCTGATAGGCTTTTTCATCATGAAATAATGATTCCAAATTCAGCAGTGATTAATAGGAAATGGAAATGATGAAACAATAACAGTAGATGAATGGTACCTCATTATATTTCCATTAGGTGACAAGGAGAGACCGCTCTTAAGAGGAAGTCACAGCACACACACACACACACACACACACACACACACACACACACACACACACACACACACACACACACACACACACACACACACACACACACACACACACACACACACACAAGTACTACATTCCTCTCTCCTTTATCCCAAGTCCTCTACTGGGTTTACCTGTACTCTGTCTGTATAATAGATTACTGGAAAATGTCTCTCTCTCTACCTCTATCTTGCTCTCTCACACTCTCTCTCACTCGTTCTCTTTCTCGTTCTCTCTGTTACACTATCACTCGCTCTTTCTCTCTCTAGCTCTCTGTTACACTCTCTCACTCATTCTCTTTCTCGTTCTCTCTCTCTTTCTCTCTCTCTCTATCTTGCTCATTCCCTCTCTCGCACTTTGATGGACAATCAGCAAAACTGACTCTGCCAGCCCATGAAATATATATATTTTTTAAATACTCTTGTAGGCTTCCCGAGTGGCGCAGCGGTCTAAGGCACTACATCGCAGTGCTTGAGGCGTCACTACAGACCCGGGTTTGATCCCAGGCTGTGTCACAGCTGGCCATGACTGGGAGACCCATGAGACGGAGCACAATTGGCCCAGTGTCGTCCGGGTTAGGGGAGGGTTTGGCCGGCCGGGATTTCCTTGTCCCATCGCGCTCTAGTGACTCCTTGTGGCGGGCCGGGTGCCTGCAAGCTGACCTCGGTCGCCAGCTGGACAGTGTTTCCTCTGACACATTGGTGCGTCTGGCTTCCGGGTTAAGCTAGCAGTGTGTCAAGAAGCAGTGCGGCTTGGCAGGGTCGTGTTTCGGAGGACGCCTGGCTCTCCACCTTCGCCTCTCCGTAGTGGAGTAGCAGCGATGGGACAAGACTGTAACTACCAAAAGGGGTAAAAGTACAAAAATATTATACTCTCGTAAGTGTTCTGTATACTGGATGACACTTCAGTTGACTATTGTGATAACAAAATGTCCGTGCCAGTTTTACTCTTCTCACTCTTCTTCTTTATCGAACACTCACATCACTTCTCCCAATTTTCATTCAGAACCTGAAGATCGTGGTCTTCCATAGATTAGATTTAATAAGTGTGCTTCCATACACTTAGAATCAATGCAAATTCATGACTTCTACCATGTCTATGTCAGTCTTTAGTCAATCTTTAGCCCTGGTGTAGGACGAGAGCCAGGTCTGGAGCAGCCGTTTGAGGCCTGGCTAGATGAGAGGCTGCATTGTGTCTGACTGCAGTGTGACTGTCTGCAGTGTGACTGTCTGCAGTGTGACTGTCTGCAGTGTGACTGTCTGCAGTGTGATTGTCTGCAGTGTGACTGTCTGCAGTGTGTCTGGCTGCAGTGTGACTGTCTGCAGTGTGTCTAGCTGCAGTGTGTCTGGCTGCAGTGTGTCTGGCTGCAGTGTGACTGGCTGCAGTGTGTCTGGCTGCAGTGTGACTGTCTGCAGTGTGACTGTCTGCAGTGTGTCTGGCTGCAGTGTGTCTGGCTGCAGTGTGTCTGGCTGCAGTGTGACTGTCTGCAGTGTGTCTGGCTGCAGTGTGTCTGGCTGCAGTGTGACTGGCTGCAGTGTGACTGGCTGCAGTGTGACTGTCTGCAGTGTGACTGTCTGCAGTGTGTCTGGCTGCAGTGTGACTGTCTGCAGTGTGTCTGGCTGCAGTTTGTCTGGCTGCAGTGTGACTGTCTGCAGTGTGACTGGCTGCAGTGTGTCTGGCTGCAGTGTGACTGTCTGCAGTGTGTCTAGCTGCAGTGTGTCTGGCTGCAGTGTGTCTGGCTGCAGTGTGTCTGGCTGCAGTGTGACTGTCTGCAGTGTGACTGTCTGCAGTGTGATTGTCTGCAGTGTGACTGGCTGCAGTGTGTCTGGCTGCAGTGTGACTGTCTGCAGTGTGTCTGGCTGCAGTGTGACTGTCTGCAGTGTGTCTGGCTGCAGTGTGACTGGCTGCAGTGTGTCTGGCTGCAGTGTGTCTGGCTGCAGTGTGTCTGGCTGCAGTGTGTCTGGCTGCAGTGTGACTGTCTGCAGTGTGACTGTCTGCAGTGTGATTGTCTGGAGTGTGACTGGCTGCAGTGTGTCTGTCTGCAGTGTGTCTGTCTGCAGTGTGTCTGACTGCAGTGTGACTGTCTGCAGTGTGACTGTCTGCAGTGTGTCTGGCTGCAGTGTGTCTGGCTGCAGTGTGTCTGGCTGCAGTGTGACTGTCTGCAGTGTGTCTGGCTGCAGTGTGTCTGGCTGCAGTGTGACTGGCTGCAGTGTGACTGGCTGCAGTGTGACTGTCTGCAGTGTGTCTGGCTGCAGTGTGACTGTCTGCAGTGTGTCTGGCTGCAGTTTGTCTGGCTGCAGTGTGACTGTCTGCAGTGTGACTGGCTGCAGTGTGTCTGGCTGCAGTGTGTCTGGCTGCAGTGTGTCTGGCTGCAGTGTGACTGTCTGCAGTGTGACTGTCTGCAGTGTGATTGTCTGGAGTGTGACTGGCTGCAGTGTGTCTGTCTGCAGTGTGTCTGGCTGCAGTGTGACTGTCTGCAGTGTGTCTGGCTGCAGTGTGACTGTCTGCAGTGTGTCTGGCTGCAGTGTGACTGGCTGCAGTGTGTCTGGCTGCAGTGTGTCTGGCTGCAGCGTGACTGGCTGCAGTGGCCCAGTTGCAGCGACTTGTGTGTGCCAGACCCATAGAGGCAACCTCGACTCAGTAAATAGAAATCCGGACACTCCAATTAGATATGTTACGTTTCATATGGTATGTATTCATTTCTGGATGTCCATCATCCATTTCGTATGATATGTTACAAATTACAATTTGTATGATATGTTACGAATTGTAATTTCTACAATATGTTACGAATTGCAATTTGTACATTAGGTAAACAAATTAGCAAAATGTATGATATGTTACGAATTCCAATTTGTGGCTAACATTAGCTAGGTGGCTAATGTTAGCTAGGCTAGGGGTTAGGGTTAAGTTAGGGGAAGGGTTAGCCAACATGTTAAGTAGTTGCAAAGTAGCTAAAAGGTAGTGAGTAGTTGCAATGTTGTTAATTAGCTAAAGTTGTCTGTGATGAGATTCGAACACGCAACCTTTGGGTTGCTAGATGTTCGTATTATATGCCAATCCATCTACCCAGACCAACCATCCTACTTTAGTTTTTGCCTTAACACTAGAACCACTAAAGAAGTTATTTTGACTGCCCTTTATTTATTTTATTTATTTTATTTATTATCTGATAATTCATCATTGAATTTTCCTAAATATGTCTATATAACACATTGCCGTTGTTAGAATCTTAATATCACAAACAGAACTGACATACAACAACAGATGAAATAAATTAAGTAAAGTATGATGGGGAGAAAGGGTGAGTTGATGAGCGACGGGAAGCAAAATAAGAATAGTTATGTAATCACCAATTGTGAATGAAGAACACCGCGGGCCATTCTATTGTATTGATCCATTCTAATTATAGGCCTGATCTTAAAATGGTATGTACCCAAATCAAAGCAGTCTTATCAGTCTACTCTGGTCTACTACTCTGTAGGCTACACATCGGGAGTGTGCGTAATTGTACATGCTGAACGGCTTTCAATCTCTGGCAAAATATCCAGATCGGGCAGCAGGCGCTAGTATCGATGCATGTGGTGATGAGGCTTGTTGAACCTTATGTTGGCAAGGGGAGAAATGTCACCATGGACAATTTCTTCACTTCACTGTCATTGGTGAACAAGTTGATTGCTAAGAAAACAAGTCTGGCCGGCACCATGAACAAAGTGAGACGGGAGCTTCCTCCCTCTGCGCAAAATAAGGCACCTGCACAGCTGTTGTACTCCACAAAAGTGCTGAAGAATGACAAGACAACGGGACACAATCAAGAGAAAACCGGATACTATTAAGCACTACAACCAAACAAATGTATGTCAAAGTGTGTCAATCAAGTGAAAGTTACGAAAATGATGTCAACTGTTAGGACAAGGGATAACAGCTAAATGAAATCCAACTGATGCCGTTGTGTGAAGATGCACACAAGCAGGAGCTGACAATAATTGACTATTTTTGACCGCTGTCATATCAACACTTATATTCATTATAATGCCATTATTGATTTTGTGCTATTTATCAAGGACATTTGGCTCTTATAATGATGTTCAGGCTACTGATGTTTTCATCATTTGACCGCGCCTCTTTTGACCGTGCTTCTTGGTGGTTGATTCAACACTACGCTTTCTGTTTCACAGTTGTTACAAAGGCACTCCACAAATAAAATTGATTGAACACTTTGTTTTTCATATAGCCTACAGTAACATAAACTAATGAAAATGCTGTTGTGTTATTTGAAATATAATACAAATTGTATTCTAATGTTACCCAAGGCCTTCATAAACACAACCAAATGATTATTTTTGCTATTGCTTATATTAAATATATTAATCACACTGTTAGAATGTTGCAGTCAGAATGACTGCTCATTAGCTTGAAGGGGAGTCCATCGATGCCCAGTGGTTCTAGTGCTAAGTAACCTTCTGTCTTATGTAACCATACCAAACGTAACATGTCAAACTCATTTGAGTGCGCCGAATTTATGTTTACTATGTTACTTCTAGTCTATGAGACCAGGCTGACGGAGGTCACTCTGGGCTTCCTGTTGCAGTAGGCTGAGCGGAGGGCCGATTTACTTTACAGCAGATGCTCAGGGATCACACTCCACTCTTTAGTTTATGTTGGACCGTATGTCCACATTGTTATTTATGGGCAGGGAGTTTGTCAAGCTCTCTATACATGTCCAGGTAGGATAAACTACTCCTAGAGGGCTCATAAAATGGACCGGTGTCCACATTCCACATGTTCTGTTGTCAGTGTGTTCATGCTGGGGAGGTGCATCTTGGTTGGATGCCCTCATTACCAAACAAGCACGGGAAGACATGGTTGGTTTCTTTCCACCACAGGGAACCCTGATCTTACAGAACACCACAATGGAGTCATTGTGACATCCCAGCGACCTCTTTCATCCTCTCCATCCTCCTCTCCGTGCCTCCCACCCGCCATCCCTTCATCCTGATGTTCTGCTCAATGTCTCTCCAATGTGATGTCACACATCATTTGTATCCCTGTGGTAGATACTGTGAATGAGGACAGAGCTGTTTTTTCTAAGGCGGTGAGAGAGAGAGCCTGTCCATGGCCCTGACTCTGGCTCTATGTTCATAATTGGGCCATGGAGGCTGGCACTGAACATGTGACCCTAGAGACTGAAGGAAAAGGTCTGGACTTCCTCAGGTATAATATCAGCATGTTTCCATAGTGGAGCCCTTCTCCAAGTCAAACAACTACAGATAGAGTCTGTAGCTGAGGAGAAGAGTCAATAATATTCTCTCTCTCTCTCTCTCTCTCTCTCTCTCTCTCTCTCTCTCTCTCTCTCTCTCTCTCTCTCTCTCTCTCTCTCTCTCTCTCTCAATTCAAAGGGCTTTATTGTCATGGGAAACATATGTTTACATTGCAAAAGCAAGTGAAATAGATAAACAAAAGTGAAATAAACAATCAAAAAATGAAGAGAAAACATTACACTCACAAAAGTTCCAAAGGACATTTCAAATGTCATATTATGTATATATACAGTGTTGTAGCGATGTGCAAATAGTTAAAGTACAAAGGGAAAATAAATTAACATAAATATGGGTTGTATTTACAATGGTGTTTTTTTCTTCACTGGTTGCCCTTTTCTTGTGGCAATAGGTCACACATCCTGCTGCTGTGATGGCACACTGTGGTATTTCAACCAATAGATATGGCAGTTTATCAAAATTGGATTTGTTTTCAAATTATTTGTGGGTCTGTGTAATCTGAGGCAAAAATGTGTCTCAAATAAGGTCATACATTTGGCAGGAGGAAGTGCAGCTCAGTTTCCACCTTATTTTGTGGACAGTGGGCTATCTCTCTCTCTCTCTCTCTTTGAAGAGCCTGGTTGCTTGCTACAGGATCTCAGTATTCTCCTCACTGAACTGAGAGAAGTTGAACTGCTCACAGACTGACTCCCGGTCCCTCAAGGACCTAGCTGAGTGACTTATGGATTTGTGCTGTATGTGTTAGCCAGAAACAAGAGGCCCATATCCAAACAGAACACAGGACCTTGACCAGAGATAAACCAAGGGACGGCAGCCGACGGCCAAATGTGGAAATATGGGCTATTTTGGTAAGCAGTAAAAAGATACATGCCACAAACAGGCTGTCTCTATTCCAAACACATAAAAACCAACTGCAGTGGGCAGTTGGATATAGGAAAGAGAGGTTATAAGATTGAGGTAAACTATTATGGGACTGACTTGGTGTGTCATTCAGTGATGATGGCCCAAGTACTGTAAGCCCCTATAGAGTTTCTCTATAGGTTAGGGCCTGCTCTCTGCAAGGTACAGGGATTCAATTTAATCGCTGAAACATTTACTACTTCTGTCTCTGTCAGTGTTTCCTATGTATTTACCAAGGCACAAAGGATGGCATTGTACAAGAGGGACATTTCTGTGTTTTCTTCTCCTTGTAAAGGGCTTCAGTGCTGCATACTTGAAGGGGTTTGTGGGACAGATACAATTTATCTTTATACCCACAACAATCACTGGTCTATTATTCCCAGAAGGCCGTTGTGTTTGCTAGCTCTTGTCAAGAAAAGTGATGAACAGAAGAAAACAAGTTAATTGCAGTGAAACAGTAAACCAACATGACATGCCAGAGTCTGCTTATTTCTTCCCTTGCTACTGCCACAACTTCCTCAAATACAAATAATTTTACTGTTTTGGCTTGTTCTGCCACTCCTTTTATCTTCTAATGTTGAAAGTGCTCAGCTCCACCAGCAGTTACCACTGTAATCAAATCTAGATTTATTTCAATTTGTGGTAGAGTGTGCGTGTGCAGGCTGTACTGTGTATGGGCTTCATTGTATAGAGTGTGGGTCGGTTTGGTAATGTTATGAAACCATTAGTACCCTCCATTCAGGCAATCAACATCAGATTGTAAATACTCTTGACCTGTTAACCCGTAATACATGTTGAAGAGTAAATAGCCTATGTGCTGTATTTCAACGACATCTCATTGCTTTGAACTGTGGGTTATATTGGGGTGGCTGTGTGAGAGATGAGAAGGACAGGACATCGGCCTACGGGACACGGTACAGGGTAAATGAAAGCCAGACTGTTTTGTGTGAGCCCCGTGGGGTTAGTGGTGTTGACGAACAATATCCTGAACCTCTGCTCCAGATCCCTTCATGGCTCCTAAGTGGCTCTCTGCCATATGACCTCTTTTCTCCCTGTGTCTCTCTGTCAACCCACTACTTACACAGGTTCCCCGCTATGACAGCTGTCCTTTCATCAAACATGGCCGGCTCAGATAGATGGAGGACAAATAAAAGTGACGTGTCTCTGTTGACTATAGTCAGGATTAATGGTTTTAGCTTTAGGCCCTGCAGGCTCGGAGCAGTAGGTTTTGCTAAGCAGCCCGAGGGCTCTTTTTTTGTTGCCCTGTTTTTATCTGAAAGCAGCTGAAGGCTCTTTTTGATCCCTGTTCATATCTGAAAGCGGCTGAAGGCTGAAGCTTCTCTAAACCCATGTAGACCCACAACCATACACAGGATATGAGCTCATCGATGTATGAATCAGAGTGACAGGAAAGTATTGCGGTGTTCTCTTTACTCATCCCCTCCTCCAATCCTCCCCTCCTGCCCTCTTGATCATTTCTTTCACTCCTTATCATGTTGGAGTGGTGTAATATTGACCTAGTGGGAGAGGCCTTAGGCAGGGCCCAGTGGCCCACAGTACAGAGACTACATCCTGACTGCAGGTCATTGTTAGCTGTTCTCGTTAGGCCCTTAGCTGACTCCATGGCCAGAGGTTAAGCGTCCTAAGGCTGGGCAGACTTGACTAATGCATTCTCTACTAATGAATAGGGAAGTTCCCTTTTAACACTTGTGAGACAAGAAGGATTACATCTGAACTGTCCTGGAGAATGGTAAAGATACAGATCTCCCTCATATCGCCCTTAGCCTCTAGCTTCAAACACTGGCTGACTTTGGGTTGAAAAATATCCTATTTTCGCTACTGTCAGTGGTGCCTTTTTTTATTGTAGAATATCTAGTGTCTGAGCCTCTGGGTACCTGTCATCAACTCTCTATTCTCCCCAGGGAGTCCAGCTCCCCTCAGATGTACTATAATGAGCAGCTTTTCATTTCTACCCAGACAGTCAGTCAGACGGCTGAGACGCAGACAAATGAGAAGTGTTCCAACATGGCCTGTCAAGAAATACCTATAGAAAATATAAGCACGTATGTTTAATGGGATGAAGCCCCATGAGGTGAACGTCTATATCCAGTTGCAGTCTGTGCAGGGGAGTATGTGCATGCATATGCAGCATGTGTTTTACCTACAAGGGTGGTGAAGATTTAGGGAAAAGGATGAAGCTCAGCAGGGACCAATGTATTTGTTTACTGTGATCCCTGCCCTCCAAAGACTGTCTGTGGGTGTATCTGTATCTAAGCTAATGTAGCAGGCGTAAAAAGACTACGTAAAAACTGGAAACATCCGCTTTCTGCCGACCCCACGGAGAGTGATCTGTATGTGACCTGTAGTTGGAGCTGAGGTGGTGGGGAGCAACTCACTGTCTGACTGAAATAGAGGCAGAGAAAGGGGGAAAGAGAGACAAAAGGACTGGCCTATGTCAGAGGAAGAGAGAGAGAGAGAAAGAGAGAGAGCTGGACTGGCCCATGTCAGAGAAAGAGAGAGAGCTGGACTGGCCCATGTCAGAGAAAGGATTCACTCTGGTGCCTTATTGAGTCCCTCCCTCTCTTCCATCTATCCATCCCTCCCTCCCTCCCTCTCTTCCATCTATCCATCCCTCCCTCCCTCCCTCTCTTCCATCTATCCACCCATCCATCCCTCGCTCTCTCAGTTAGACCTGAGATGAGCATGCTCCCCACAGACCAGCCGCGAGGCTGCGGTCAGTCAGTCAGTCAGTCAGTCTGTCCATCTCCAGCTGGGCTCGGCAGTAAAAGGCCTAGATTTCTCCCGGGGCCAGGGAACACGGTAGATACTGTTACAGACTGCGCAAGAGGAAGAACAAACTTGGTGTTACTAGATACGAGTGAAATCTAATCTGTTTGACTTGCCTTTGGGCTATAATATATTTTCCACAGCAACAGAGAATGTCAGAATTGACTGAGGGAAATGTAATTATACAAAGCCCAACAGTTAGATGTATAGGTATGTTGGTGCTTTATAAGTAGCCTATACAAGGAGCAGCTTGCTAGCAGTAGCACTTAACATATACTGCTAGGTTTCAGACATAGATAATGTTTTAGTGTTAATGTTTTGATTTGGGTTTAATCAGTGACTTAGGGTATGTACTTAAGTCTCTTAGCTCTATTCACACACTCAGGGCAGCAGTGTATGGGGTTTGAGTCATATGGGCAGCAGTGTATGGGGTTTGAGTCATATGGGCAGCAGTGTATGGGGTTTGAGTCATATGGGCAGCAGTGTATGGGGTTTGAGTCATATGGGCAGCAGTGTATGGTAAAGTGCCTCATACAGTATAGCTACCCCTCTGTCAGAGTGTGTCCTGTGTGGTAGCGACCTGGTGTGTGTGATGAGCGGGTGTGTGTAGTAGACGGCATGGAGCGCAGGTCGTCTAAAGCGGCTCTCAGATGTCTAAACCAACAATCCCTCTGCACATCAAGAAAACAATGTCCTTAAACAAACCTGGAATTAGGAGTCCACAGCAGCTGGTGCCCTGTGAGGCTGCCATGGTGTTTGCTCCAGCAGTGGAACAGATGTAAGACCCACGTCAGGTTTTATTGCACTGGGGTGTGTGTGTGTTGTGTAGTGTAGTGTAATGTATTGTGTAGTGTAGGGTAGCTAAGGGTAGTGTAGTGTAGGGTAGCTAATGGTAGGGTAGCTAAGGGTAGGATAGCTGAGGGTAGCATAGGGTAGGATAGTTAGGGTAGGGTAGGGTAGCTGAGGGTAGTGTAGGGTAGGGTAGGATAGTTAGGGTAGGGTAGGATAGTTAGGGTAGGGTAGGATAGTTAGGGTAGGGTAGGATAGTTAGGGAAGTGTAGGATAGTTAGGGTAGGGTAGGATAGTTAGGGTAGGGTAGGATAGTTAGGGTTAGTGTAGGATAGTTAGGGTAGGGTAGGGTAAGGTAGGGTAGGGTAGGGTAGGGTAGCTGAGGGTAGTGTAGGGTAGGGTAGGATAGTTAGGGCAGGGCAGGATAGTTAGGGTAGGGTAGTGTAGGGTAGGGTAGGATAGTTAGGGTAGGGTAGGATAGTTAGGGTAGGGTAGGGTAGGATAGTTAGGTAAGGGTAGGGTAGGATATTTAGGGTAGGATATTTAGGGTAGGATAGGGTAGGCAGGATAGTTAGGGTAGGGTAGGGTAGGGTAGGGTAGGATAGTTAGGGTAGGGTAGGGTAGTTAGGGTAGGGTAGGATAGTTAGGGTAGGGTATGATAGTTAGGGCTAGGGTAGGGTAGGGTAGGATAGTTAGGGTAGGGTAGGGTAGGATAGTTAGGGTAGGGTAGGGTAGGGTAGGAAAGTTTTGGTAGGGTAGGATAGTTAGGGTAGGGTAGGATAGTTAGGGTAGGGTAGGATAGTTAGGGTAGGGTAGGGTAGGGTAGGGTAGGATAGTTAGGGAAGGGTAGGGTAGGATAGTTAGGGTAGGGTAGGGTAGTTAGGGTAGGGTAGGGTAGGATAGTTAGGGTAGGGTAGGGTAGTTAGGCTAGGGTAGGGTAGGGTAGGATAGTTAGGGTAGGGTAGGGTAGTTAGGGTAGGGTAGGGTAGGGTAGGGTAGGATAGTTAGGGTAGGGTAGGGTAGGGTAGGGTACTGTTTCACGCCAGACTGAGGGTACAGGAGATGAAAAGGGCCACATTCCAGTAGATGAGCTTGGGAGATCATTCTGTCATATGCACTTCACTGGACATCCTTGGTTATGTCAACTTGGAGAGAAAGACAAGCTCTCTCTCTCTCAAGCACACACACACACACACACACACACACACACACACACACACGCTGTACGGTACTCTGCTTGTTCAAAGCTCTGTGGCCCTAGAGAGGAGTCCTTTGGTAATGAGAGTGTGCAGTGCAATTACAGTCTCTGTGCTCAACCAGTCAGGTCTGACAGACCATCTCACCCTGCTCCAGAGACACACAGAGAGATAATTGCACGGTGCTGTGTGGATCTGAAAGCCTCTCAGTCTCTCTCTGGGCAGATGTGTGCTGGGGATGTGTTAATGTGTTATTTCACAGGCTATATATATATATTCATGTTATATCCCTGTTATATCCATGTTATATTCCTGCCCACACCATAATACTAGATGGGACTCTCTTTCTCTCTCGTTCTTCTTGACCATGTGCAGGCAGACTCTGGGTAGAGGAGGAGAAAAGAAGGGAAGAAGGAGGAGGAAAGGGGATGAGGAGTGGAGGAGTGTGATCCGTCGTTTCCTGTCCGGGTCTTGATGGTACCCGTCTGGTTGCCAGGCCTCCTGCCCCTCCTACTCCCTCTTTCTCCCTCTCTTCTCTCCTCCCCCTCTCCTCTCCTCTGCCACCATAATGATGATGGATTGATCTTTCACAGCGGAAATTACTTTTTAACACCCACACTTTTGGGGGGGTGCAGGGTTGGGGGTCACGTATGGCATTGGTGTGTTTGTGTGTGTAGGTTTGTGTGTGTGTGTTTGTGTGTGTGGAGGTATTACAGTTTTTTTCAATTGTTTACACGCAATTTTGAAAACAGAGTTCTTTTTGTCAAAATATAATCACAATTATCCAAACACCACAATCAATTAGCAAAATTCCTAGATTGTTTGCAAAATGACACACTTCAGTCAAAACATACACACTTCAGTCAAAACATATACACATATTTGTGAAAATGCTATTTGTTTTCATTTAACCAACACAGTCATCAATGATCATACACTATTGCAGCCAGTTTCACACTGCTGTGATAAATAAAAAACACATTTGTAAAAAAAAAAAAAAAAAAAAAGATTTTTGGCCAGACATTCTTACTGTATGTGAGAGATAATTTAGGTGACAAAAATAGTGAGAAACTCACAACATTATTCATGATTTGTTTTGAGATATAAGGAGAATGTAGACAAATACTGTAGGCCTACTATAACCTTACCAAGCACTGCACAACACTTGATGCTGCAGACTGAATATTTCAAGTATTTATTTCAATACTTACAGTATTTCTTACCATAATCAGTTACAGTAATCAACCAACAATGATATCAATTACTGTAAACAAATAAAATCCGTAGACAAATAAAAATTACTGCATGAATTACAGTACATACACTTTGACTCTGAAGAAAAGTAAAGTAAAAGTAAACAGAAATGAAAGAAAACTACTGTAAAAGCAACAAGAATACTGTAACTATCCGTCTCTCCGTCTGGCTGGATCAGGCCATAACATTTCATCCACATCACAGGCTATGTCTTCATTGGCAAGGCACCGTTGGAAGAATCGCCTTGTGTGACGAATCCACCCCTGCACTGAAGCTGCTTCAATAAGATCACATGCCTGTTCCATGGCCTGAATGAGGGGCAAAGCGGTCATAAGGCCGCAGGTCATATACCTTCCACCGCCACGCTGAAAAAAATTATTCTATAGGATTCAGGAAGGGGGAGTATGGGGGAAGGTATAAAACTTCAAAATCAGGGTGATCATGGAACCAGTTCTGGACTAGAGCAGCCCGATGAAATGAGACATTGTCCCAACGACAATGTACCGCATCTGGTCCACTTGGTGTAATGCTGTGACAATCTCATGCAATCGGTCAAGAAATGCAAGTATCAGATTTGCATTATAGGGTCCCAGATTTGCATGGTGGTGGAGGACCCCATTTTGTGTGATAGCAGCGCAAAGGGTGATGTTACCCTCGCTGCCCTGGCACATTGGTGATTGCCCTGTGCCCAATTACATTTCTCCCTCTTCTTGTTTTTGCAAGGTTAAATCCAGCCTCATCCACATATATAAATTCATGTTGAATTTCAGCAGCATCCATTTGCAAGACTCTCTGAAACACATTAAAGAAAATAGGATGCTATTCAATATCTATAGCACAGTATTTTTTTTGTGACAGAACATTATGAGCAGTGCATGATACCACACCATAGTCAGATGAACAATGCATACCTCCACATACTCATTGCGCAGATGTTTCACTCTCTCTGAATTTCTGTCAAATGGTACCTGATACAGTTGCTTCATGTATATTTGATTTTTCTTTAGGATTCGACCTAATGTTGACAGAGAGACTCGTTGGATGTTATTGAAAATATTGTCATCATTGATGATATTGGCTTGGATTTCCGTAGCCTGATACAATTATTGGCCAAAACCATGTTCACAATGGCGGCCTCTTGTGCACGACTAAACATAGGGCCCCTTCCACCTTGGTGTCCTCGACCCTCAATCCTATGTAAAAACAAAATAAGATAAAAATAAATAAATATATATATATATATATATATATATATATATATATATATATATATATATATATATGCAGCCTACTGTCAAATGTCACAGTAAACAATATTGATTATACAAGCTTCAGTTTCAATGTATACTGTGTGGTTAGCTTACCTGTTTTCTCGATGAAATGTCCGAATTACTGACGCAACAGTATTTCTGCTGAGATTTGGTTGAACTCTTTGTCCAGCTTCCATCAGTGTCAGTCCATGGTTGATAACATGGTCAATAAGTGTTGCACGGATTTCTCGAGTCAAATTTGGTCCTCGTCTTCTTTGTTCAGGTTCTATCAACTCTTCAAGTCCTTCTCTACCTCTTCCTCTACCTAGGTGTCTTCCTCTACCTCCTTCTCTTCCTCTACCTTCTTCTCCTCTACCTATGCCTCTTCCTCTACCTCCTTCTCCTCTTCCTCTACCGCCTTCATCTCCTCTTTGAGCTCCCCCTCTCATTCTCACTCTTCTTCTTCTTCTAACTCCTTCCATTTTTGTTGAAGACAGGTGAACTCACCTGCTGCCTTTTATAGCACACCTGAGTGCTGCGTTTTCAAATTAGCACGTGTGCTTCCACACCTGGTAGATGTGTTTATCCAATTCGTTCATTAGTGTGGTAATTGGCAATCCGGTGCTTTGTAATTACAAGGAAGTAACCTCACAATCCTTATCTGTGTCTAAGGTGTGAAAATGTGTGTAGAGTTTTACAAATCACTGTGTGTAATGTTTTGCAAAAAGGGTGAGGCGGACATTGTGTGTAATGTTGTGCAAATCTGTGGAGGTGTTTTGCTCATTGGAGTACAATTTTGCTAATTGTGTGGAAATTTTAATTTTAGTGTGTAAACAATCGTAAAAAACTGTAATCTGACTTGGGATCAGAGTGCAGCACCATAGACTTATAAAGCCCACTCTAGAAGTCGCTGGGCAACTGTGATAACCCCCAAAATGCAGCTCACTTACAAATTACACTTTTCAGTGTTCTTCAGCCATATTGCGTGATATTTTGGATGGCAATAAAAACCGGTACAAACGTGTGTATGTGTGTGGTGCTCACTACGTACTATCGGTATACGCGTGGGTGTTTGCATAGCACAGTGTGTGTTGTGTGCATATGGGTGGAGGGTGTGTGTGTGTGTGTGAGATGTGCATATGGGTGGAGGGTGTTGTTTGTGTGTGTGTGTGTGTGTGTGTGTGTGTGTGATGTGCATATGGGTGGAGGGTGTTGTGTGTGTGTGTGTGTGTGTGTGTGTGTGTGTGTGTGTTTGTGTGCGTGTGTGATGTGCATATGGTTGGAGGGTGTGTGTGTGTGAGATGTGCATATGGGTGGAGGGTGTGTGTGTGTGTGTGTGTGAGATGTGCATATGGGTGGAGGGTGTGTGTGTGTGTGTGAGATGTGCATATGGGTGGAGGGTGTGTGTGTGTGTGTGTGTGTGTGTGTGTGTGTGTTTATGTGTTTGTGTGTGATGTGCATATGGTTGGAGGGTGTGTGTGTGTGAGATGTGCATATGGGTGGAGGGTGTGTGTGTGTGTGTGTGTGAGATGTGCATATGGGTGGAGGGTGTGTGTGTGTGTGTGTGTGTGTGTGTGTGTGTGTGTTTATGTGTTTGTGTGTGATGTGCATATGGGTGGAGGGTGGAGGGTGTGGGCCCTATAAAAGGCAGCTGATACAGAGCTAATTAAAAGGCCTTCTGTAGGACAGAACCATTCATCTTACTGATGGCCCAGAGCCCTCCACAGCACAGCCCTCCCTGTGCGGGAATGTACTGCTGCTGCTGCTGGGGGAGCACAGGACACACTGGTATGTGTGTGTGTGTGTGTGTGTGTGTGTGTGTGTGTGTGTGTGTGTGTGTGTGTGTCCCATCATTGCCAGATTCAATTAAATGTTATTGCTTCGCTTTAAAATATTTGAAATAGTGATATTTTTTAGTCTCCTCTACGCTCTTTCTCTTGATGAAAATAGGTGCCCACCCATCTCCATCTTCCCCCCTGAAGGTGACAAGAGCAATTCATGTTGAGGTGGGCCTCCTGTGACACAGGGATTAAGATATGCATGGTTCCCATTTTAGAATTTCTGTCCTCAGCAGGGTTTTATGGATCAGAGGGCACTTTTATTGGCTGTGATGGGACTGACATGGAATGCTGGCACTGGAATTCCCAATGGCTGCTTCCATAGCATGGACCTCTGGCCCCTGTTTCCCCTGCCTCCTCCTGCCTCCTCCTGCCTCCTCCTGCCCCCCTGCTCCCGGGTGAACCAACGCCCAGAACTGCTCTTCTGCCCGCTCTCTGCCCTCTCATTACCGCCTCTGGGGTGAGGCCACTGCCAGGGGAGAGGGGATGAAGAGGTGATGGGAGAGTTCACTGTTCACTGCCAGGGGAGAGGGGATGAAGAGGTGATGGGAGAGTTCACTGTTCACTGCCAGGGGAGAGGGGATGAAGAGGTGATGGGAGAGTTCACTGTTCACTGCCAGGGGAGAGGGGATGAAGAGGTGATGGGAGAGTTCACTGTTCACTGCCAGGGGAGAGGGGATGAAGAGGTGTGGAGAGTTCTGTTCACTGCCAGGGAGGGATGAAGAGGTGATGGGAGAGTTCACTGCCAGGGGAGAGGGGATGAAGAGGTGATGGGAGAGTTCACTGTTCACTGCCTTCTGTATCCCATTATGCCATTGGAGTTACTTATCATTGATAGTCAATACTTATCATTGATAGTCAATACTGTGGCTTTATTGATTTAGTATGAGGATGGACACTTTCCTACTGCCCTCCTTTGTGACCTTGTTTGTGAGTGTTAGTATGGGTACACCTCTGTCTGGAGATGGTAGTGTGTGTGTATATTTTACATTAACATTTACATTTACGTCATTTAGCAGACGCTCTTATCCAGAGCGACTTACAAATTGGTGCATTCACGTTATAGCCAGGTGGATAACCACTTTACAATGTTATTTTTTTTCATTTTTCTATTTTTATATATATATATATATATATATATATATATATTTATTATTTATTTTTTTTTTGGGAGGTTGGGTTGTGGTAAGGGAGGGGTAGAAGGATTACTTTATCCTATCCCAGGTATTCCTTAAAGAGGTGGGGTTTCAAATGTCTCCGGAAGGTGGTGAGTGACGGGTATATGTGTGTGTGTGTGTGTGTGTGTGTGTGTGTATGGTGATCAGGTCTTCGTCATGGCTGGATGGTAATGATCTGCCTCACACACCTCCATCAGTCCATCTGCTCACCACTGGGTGGATGGGGACAGAGACAGGGGTGCATCCCCACAGTCTAGGGGGATGTAACGGAGGGTATTATTTGGGATGATGTGTGAGAGGTCATTATAATTCACACAGGGCTCAGGCAGCATGACACACTCTGAAGCCATACTTTATCACCTGTCAGGAGATGCACTGAAACCACTGGCGATGTATACACATTGTGACTCGCTGACTGATGATGTTGACTACAGCACAGGGTCATCTCAGGTTTTCATCTCCCCCCTCTCCTCACCCCCTCTCCCCCTCTACCCCTCTTCATCCAACCAACAGACGAATAGTACCTATTGCGCTACAGACATATATCTGAGCCTCCTACCTCTCCAGCTTTATTAAAGCTCTGAACAGACAGAGTCACCATAGAGATAGATGCATCAGTAGTAACATAACAGATCAGTGTTAAGTCCTACTATCTTTGTAGCTGTGACCAGGATGTGGACTAGACTGCTGTTGTTTTCCCCCACAAGATCAACAGTTGTTATTGTCTAGTAGTCGTACTGTAGTAAAAAACATGTGACACCTGCAGGGCCTAGACTTGGGGTGTGAGTGTGTTTTTTGTTTGTTAGGGATCGAGGTCAAGCCCTCAGGGGGATGTGGTGGTGAGACACATTGGGAGCAGGAGGTCAGCAGAGAGGGAGTGGGAGGCCCGGGGCCCTCACCTCCACGTGAACCATGAACCACAGAGAGGCAGAGAGCGAGGGGGTAGCCTATAGTGAGTAGATTAATGCTTGAGCTTGAACATACGTCTGCAGGGCCCCAGACTACTGATAGGGATTTCCTCTGCCTTAGTGACACGACCTGACCGTCTGAGCCATTATCTACCATCTACTGAATGTCTGTCTGTATTCTATAGGAATGAGCTACCTTCCTAATGCTCTGTCTCCTGCCCAATGACTGGGTCTGAGGATCAGTCTGGGCCATAGGCTATACCATAAGCACAGAGTACATAGATGATTACTGGGCCATAGGCTATACCATAAGCACAGAGTACATAGATGATTAAAGGTAACAGAACTCGTTTGAGAATAGCCTCTCTTTTTTAACCTCTTGAGATTTTTCTCTGTTCATTTTATACTGCTCTTTTGAAAGGTTTTATGGAATGTTTTGCTAAAGACAGTACCTTAGATGGTGAAAAATATTTTTGGACGTCTTGGAAGTTGAGAGATATTCTAGTGGAGCCATGTGTTTTAACAGGAGGTCGGTTCTATTTCTTCTCTGTTAATGAGCAGGTGGAAAGCCATTTAAATCTGTTTTTAGAAGAGAACATTTTATTATGTCTAAAACCATAGCAGCGAAGTCCAGTTTCAAATCCAAAAAACTTAATTTCTGAGCCATTTTTACACCTGACTTGATCAGAGTGTCTAACCCTGCTAGGAAGGAGGTGATATGTTCGATCGCTCACTGTGTGAGACTGTGTGTTGTAACCATTTATCTAATGGAGCAGCATGGGTCTCTCTACAGGCTGGACTCGTGTTGACAGCCCTGAGCTGTGGGCCTCAGTCACTGTGTGTGTGTGTGTGTGCAGACTGCTAGGTGATGGATGGGTAAGGACAGGGTTAAAGCAGGGTCACACTGTTTGTTTTGCTGTGTTTAGGTGGGGTTGGGAAATGGGATGGGGCGAGCTGGGCCCCAGTGATTTAAACAATGTTAATAAGGCCTGTTTGTGACACTTCATCACCATTCCTCACAGTCTATAGGGGGGGGGTACTCTCTCTCTCTCTCAGGGATATAGCAGGGACATAACAGGGATATAACAGGGACATAACAGGGATATAACAGGGACATAACAGGGATATAACAGGGATATAACAGGGACATAACAGGGACATAACAGGGATATAACAGGGACATAACAGGGATATAACAGGGACATAACAGGGATATGACAGGGATATAACAGGGATATAACAGGGACATAACAGGGATATAACAGGGATATAACAGGGACATAACAGGGACATAACATGGACATAACAGGGACATAACAGGGACATGTGTGTATCAGTCACCAGATCTCAACCCAATTGAACATGTAAAGGAGATTCTGGATCGGCGCCTGAGACAGCGTTTTCCACCACCATCAACAAAACACCAAATTACAGAATTTCTTGTGGAATAATTGTGTCGCATCCCTCCAATAGTGTTCCAGACAATTGTAGAATCTATGCCAAGGCGCATTGAAGCTGTTCTGGCTCGTGGTGGCCCAACACCCTATTAAGACACTTTATGTTGGTGTTTCCTTTATTTTGGCAGTTACCTGTATCTCTCTCTCTCTCTATGTCTCGCTCTCTATGTCTCGCTCTCGCTCTCGCTCTCGCTCTCCCTTCTCTTTCTCCTTTTATTTATCCCTCCTCACGATTCCCCTCTGTCTGAAGTGGAGACGGGATTGTTGAAGTGCTACAAAACACTTAATGATTTTCTGAACAGGAATGATTCTGCTCCGTATTCAGTAATTGGTCCCATTTGGTTGTAGCAGTGAGCATCTTACCAACAGGGCACCCCCCTGTGCCTGTATGTCTGAGCTTAGAGATTAATTTGTTCTACTATTATAACTATTATGTTTTTATTGCCTTTGGTGAAGTCACTGTGTCTCGTAAGGAGGGAAATAAATATGTGGAGAGAGAGAGATGAGTGATGTGTGTAACAATGGTTCCACGGAGGAAGAGAAGGATAGCCTAACCTTTTAGCCTTTCATATCGTCCATTTCATCACTAGGCTCTTTGTCCTGCTATGGTGGTGACATCAGTCACCAAGGTCAGCCTTATGACCCAGGCTGGACCCAGTAAGGGACAGTAGCAGTATCACCTATCTGTAATGGGGTATAAGTCACTGCTGCCTCAGTAGGTGACCTGCTGTACACTTCCAATCACATAAGTCACAGGGACAACCCCAGGCCCAGGCTCCAACCCCAGGCCCAGGCTCCAACCCCAGGCCCAGGCTCCAACCCCAGGCCCAGGCTCCAACCCCAGGCCCAGGCTCCAACCCCAGGCCCAGGCTCCAACCCCAGGCCCAGGCTCCCACCCCAGGCCCAGGCTCCAACCCCAGGCCCAGGCTCCCACCCCAGGCCCAGGCTCCCACCCCAGGCCCAGGCTCCAACCCCAGGCCCAGGCTCCCACCCCAGGCCCAGGCTCCAACCCCCAGCCCAGGCTCCAATCCCAGGCCCAGGCTCCAACCCCAGGCCCAGGCTCCCACCCCAGGCCCAGGCTCCAACCCCAGGCCAGGTAGGAACAGCTGACCCATCGTAATGATGACAGCCAACCCCTGTTTGCCGTAGATCATCATGGATGGACTGGTCAAAAGGAGGACTGGGTTCTGTGTCGACATTTTATCTTTCATTTTTGAAGATTGCCTTGGAATTTTGACATAACATAATTAAACTTATCTCTGCTCTTTATGGGGACATAGAGTTGGTAGATTTACAACAGGAGAATTCTCTGTATTGTTGGACTGGGTGATGCTCCTGTGTGGCCTCTAGTCCGACCGAGGGTGTCAGCTGCAGCAGTAATTGAAACAAAATGCAATCCCTCGACCCCTCACACGGAACAGGCAAGTTCACTGTGCCATATCTACACTTTCACGCCACACTGTCCCCAAATAAACTCTATATGTGAGCAGTTAGTCTCCTGTGAACCCTGTCACATTTATCACACTTATCTAGTTTCCTGAATGTCAACAGCAGCTAATTATCATATAAAGGGTGATGGCCTCTGCATTTCATATATTGTGAGGGGGCTGTGAGGGAGTGTTGGTGTGTTTGTGCATGTGTGTGTTATTGTGGATGTGTGTTGATGCGTGTGTGTGTGCATGTGTGTGTTAGAGCATGTGTGTGTGTACGGGAAAGAGGGAAAGACAGTGAGAGAGCGTGTGTGCACTTTGTGTAGTTATCTGTCATTTTTCTTAAGGATGGGATGGCTCATGTCTGCGTAGCAGCCAGTGAGTGGACTCAATGAAGATGAATACGTCTGAGGCTGTGGCTGAGACTCAGGCTGCTCCAGCCACTCTTCTCTATGACCCAGATAGATGATAAATAAATCAATAAATGAATACATATAGTGTGTATTTGTCACTAAGGCACCTGTGATCAGGAGACTCCAATAAAGCTAATGTCATTCACACAGCAGTATTAATAATAATTTTATAACTTTTAACAGCAGATGACTGGAAGGAGGGAGGAGGGAGAAATGGAGAAGAAGAGATATTAATTGATTCAGCCCTGTCATTAGGGATAATGACTTGATAGGACAGGTTTTTATGTCTTAGTACAGTTACCTGTAACATGGTCACCTTTTGGAGTATTCAACACTCAGTCATCCTGTCTGAACACATGCACCTCCTATCTAGTCTGAGCAGCTAAATGCGTATCCTATCCTTGCCAGGTTGTTTTGATAAACTCACTACAGAAACAGTACTCCGACTGCGGATGAAATCATTCCCATCATACATTTCTGTGGAGATGTGGTCGGTCTGTATCAGCCCTCCTGCTGAGAGAGATTTGGGAGATTCCAGAAAGACCTTTAAACTTCAATGAGAAATGAGGATGAGGGAGAGTAATGGAAATATGACAGGGAATCCATAACCAGCATAAACATGTTCCCATCAAAGTGAATGTTTCCCTTTTTCCTTTTTCCTGTCTCTCATCTTTTATGTATTTTCCCAGACAAAATGTGTCTTTGAGGCTGTAGGTCTGACACATGCCTTGGTGATATTTAGCTTTAGGATAACAGAGAGGCCATGCAGGAGGATGTTGTTCCTCCTTTAAAGGAAGATTTAGGAAGAGGAAGCTGGAGGCGCTTTACCTCTGGAGATGTTTAGGTCACCCCTCCATCCATATATATCAAATAAAATAAAAATTGAATCAAATTGTATTTGTCACATGCGCCGAATACAATGGGTGTAGAGGTTACCGTGAAATGCAGTTCAAGAAATAGAGTTAAGAAAAATTTAAAATATATATATATATAACACAAAAAAGAAGATATATACAGGGGGTACCGATACTGAGTCAATGTGCGGGGTACAGGTTAGTACCTTGGAATACAGAGAAGTATTTTTCTTTCTTCTTCCTCCTCTTTCTCCTCATGTTGGTCTCTTACCATCTCCACACCCTCTCATTTAGGAGGTCTAGTGCTGAGAGAGAGAGAGAGAGAGAGAGAGAGAGAGAGAGAGAGAGAGAGAGAGAGAGAGAGAGAGAGAGAGAGAGAGAGAGAGAGAGAGTCCCCCCTTCTTCTCATACACTTACCCCACCAGACATGCCAGCAGGGGTCATTTCACAGTCCCCCAATCCAGAACAAATTCAAGAAAGCATACAGTATTATATAGAGCCATTATTGCATGGAACTCCCTTCCATTTTATATTGCTCAAATGAACAGCAAACCTGTTAAATAAATAAATAAACAGATAAAGCAACACCTCACGGTACAACTCCTCTCCCCTATTTGGCCTAGATAGTTTGTGTGTATGTATTAATATGTAGGCTACGTGTGCCGTTTATAAATTCATGTAGTTCTGTCCTTGAGCTGTTCTTGTCTATTAATGTTCATTATTATGCCATGTTTCATGTTTTGTGTGGACCCCAGGAAGAGTAGCTGCTGCTTTCTCAAAAGCTAATGGGGATCCTAATAAAATACAAAAATTACCAAATTCCCCAGATGCAAATGGCCGCCACACTAATGGAGGGCTTTCTTTCTGTAATCAGCACCTAGCCATTTTGTTAATGCTCTCTTTCCCTCTAATGCCTCAGCCTATAGAGGGAAACAGACAGGGCTGGGAGCTCTAATGCCTCAGCCTATAGAGGGAAACAGACAGGGCTGGGAGCTCTAATGCCTCAGCCTATAGAGGGAAACAGACATGGCTGGGAGCTCTAATGCCTCAGCCTATAGAGGGAAACAGACAGGGCTGGGAGCTCCTCTAATGCCTCAGCCTATAGAGGGAAACATACAGGGCTGGGAGCTCTAATGCCTCAGCCTATAGAGGGAAACAGACAGGGCTGGGAGCTCTAATGCCTCAGCCTATAGAGGGAAACAGACAGGGCTGGGAGCTCTAATGCCTCAGCCTATAGAGGGAAACAGACAGGGTTGGGAGCTCTAATGCCTCGCCTATAGAGGGAAACAGACAGGGCTGGGAGCTCTAATGCCTCAGCCTATAGAGGGAAACAGACAGGGCTGGGAGCTCTAATGCCTCAGCCTATAGAGGGAAACAGACAGGGCTGGGAGCTCTAATGCCTCAGCCTATAGAGATAAACAGACAGGGCTGGGAGCTCCTCTAATGCCTCAGCCTATAGAGGGAAACAGACAGGGCTGGGAGCTCCTCTAATGCCTCAGCCTATAGAGGGAAACAGACAGGGCTGGGAGCTCTAATGCCTCAGCCTATAGAGGGAAACAGACAGGGCTGGGAGCTCTAATGCCTCAGCCTATAGAGGGAAACAGACATGGCTGGGAGCTCTAATGCCTCAGCCTATAGAGGGAAACAGACAGGGCTGGGAGCTCCTCTAATGCCTCAGCCTATAGAGGGAAACATACAGGGCTGGGAGCTCTAATGCCTCAGCCTATAGAGGGAAACAGACAGGGCTGGGAGCTCTAATGCCTCAGCCTATAGAGGGAAACAGACAGGGCTGGGAGCTCTAATGCCTCAGCCTATAGAGGGAAACAGACAGGGTTGGGAGCTCTAATGCCTCGCCTATAGAGGAAACAGACAGGGCTGGGAGCTCTAATGCCTCAGCCTATAGAGGGAAACAGACAGGGCTGGGAGCTCTAATGCCTCAGCCTATAGAGGGAAACAGACAGGGCTGGGAGCTCTAATGCCTCAGCCTATAGAGATAAACAGACAGGGCTGGGAGCTCCTCTAATGCCTCAGCCTATAGAGGGAAACAGACAGGGCTGGGAGCTCCTCTAATGCCTCAGCCTATAGAGGGAAACAGACAGGGCTGGGAGCTCTAATGCCTCAGCCTATAGAGGGAAACAGACAGGGCTGGGAGCTCTAATGCCTCAGCCTATAGAGGGAAACAGACAGGGCTGGGAGCTCCTCTAATGCCTCAGCCTATAGAGGGAAACAGACAGGGCTGGGAGCTCCTCTAATGCCTCAGCCTATAGAGGGAAACAGACAGGGCTGGGAGCTCTAATGCCTCAGCCTATAGAGGGAAACAGACAGGGCTGGGAGCTCTAATGCCTCAGCCTATAGAGGGAAACATATAGGGCTGGGAGCTCTAATGCCTCAGCCTATAGAGGGAAACAGACAGGGCTGGGAGCGCTTGGTATTTAAACTAATCTCATCGGTGTAGTCTGCTCTCCCTGAACAGCTCAATAGTAGACACTCATTACATGAAAAGACTCCACTCAACCAAGACCTTCAGACTGGAAGGTCAGTCATATACACTGTACAGTACATAGATAATGGTTTATAAATGTTCATTAATACTTAGTTAATGAAGGAGTAGCCTAAGTAAGAGTTTTGACTTCTACCCTTGGTCGTTATTTAATTGGACTCAGAGATTGTCCCCTTGGTTTGTTTTAATAAAAAACTTGACATGTTGATGTCTAATGGTGACAGTTCATCTCTTAAAATAGTCTGGTCAGTGTGGGGTGTTGTTTTCCGCACATCGACGCTAGCTAGTTAGCTAGCTCCCCTCAAATAGCAGGGCCAGAAGGTGATTCAGCTTTGCAGTCAGTGATTATTCATACATGGCTGAGCAACATATGCACAGGCTGAACACTGCGTTCTATTTTAAACGCTGTAGAGGACAAATTGAGATCAATGGCCATGACATGGACACAGAGGTTTACATTCGAGCAGCCTGCTTAGCTCTGTGTGTAGACTGGTGTTAAAGAGGCTAACTGCATCTTACTGCTGTTTAAACTGTGTGTTCCTGCATACTGCCCACCTCATTACATGTGTATACTTGGGTCAATCATCAACTACTTTTTCCTACAAAATGTTCCACTCGTTTTATTATGCTAATTTGTGTGTGCATGTGTGAGTGAGGGTTTCCATGTTTGTGCCATTGCCAACATGCCTTTGTGTGGTGTCTCTCAAGCTCACTCTCCCTCACTCCTCTTTACCTATCTATTCCCTCAATTCTAGAGCAATCTGCTTAAACAGTGCTTTTGACTTTTAACGGCACTGTTCAAGACAAAGTGACAGTAAAGTAATGGAGTGTATTAAAGGCTGTCAGAGTGAGCTTGTGTGAAGTGGCAGAATGTTGGCACATTCTAGTGAGAACCGTGGTAGAGATCCGCTTTTTTATCCATTTAATTAGGGTGGATTAGCAGGCCCTCTCATCTCACCTCTTCTTTCTGAGCCTTTTAAGGATTGGCTACACTTCCCTCCCCTCCTCTGTTCTTTCTAGAACCACGCCTGCCATGTGGAGGGTTTTCTTCTACCTCGGCTGATGCTGCCTAAAACAACCAATACCGTAATGCTGTCTATATCGGAGGAATATTTTTCACAAAATGTGTGCCTGCATTGGTGTGTGTGTGTGTGTGTGTGTGTGTGTGTGTGTGTGTGTGTATCCTCCTGGGAGGTGATTAGGAAGGGGAAGATACCCTGTCTTCTCTCACACACACATCAGTCAGGTGTGTGTCGTTAGGCGTCTGTTGTGGTGTATGGTGATGTTTTGTGATTATATAGCAGCCCTGTCTTTAAAAAAAAATGTAAGTTATACTAATCAGTGCTAGTACCATGATTACAAAGTGCAGGGATACTGAAGTGATGGAGGTAGATATGTACATAATTGAATCGCCACACCATGGACCTCCACACCATGGGCTCTTTGTTAACTCTCCACAGAGAAGACAGGAAAGACATGATGACATCTCTCTCTTATTCTCTCATCTACTCCCCTCCTCTTCCTCTCTCTCTCTATTCTCTTTTACCCCCCTCTCCTCCTCTCCCTCTCTCCCTCTCTCTCTCTCTCTCTCTCTATTCTCTCTACCCCCCTCTCCTCCTCTCCCTCTCTCCCTCTCTCTCTCTATTCTCTCACCCCCCTCTCCTCCTTTCCCTCTCTCTTTTCTCTCTATCCCCCTCTCCTCCTCTCCTCCTCTCCCTCTCTCCCTCTCTCTCTCTAGTCTCTCTACCTCCTCTCACTCTATCCCTCTCTCTCTCTCTCTCTCTCTCTCTCTCTCTCTCTCTCTCTCTCTCTCTCTCTCTCTCTCTCTCTCTCTCTCTCTCTCTTTCTCTCTATTCTCTCCTCATCTTCCTCTGTTTCAGCCTTTTTCATTCTGCGTCAGTCATTGTCTGCTGTTTTGATGTAATCCTCTGAGTGACGATGAAGGTTAAATCATTACGAGCATGTGTTTCTGCATAAAACATAGAATTTGATGATAAATGTCTCCTCAAGTGTTGGCTTTTTTATCCGCTGACAGAGCAATAGCTTTCCCCTCCACCAGAGTGGGACTGGATTGATTTATAAGTGCCTAGTTCATAATGTCCTCTCAGTCTTCATTTGATATCCCCATTCACACATTTTATAAACTTAGTGGCCAATGATTTATTATAGAAGCTATCTGTCTGCCTGACATAATTAAATTCTTTATGCCAGTGACCTAAAACTGAGGAGAGCCTCTTTAGAGTATTTTTCATCAGTCTATTTCCGTAGTGTAGGAGGGAAATATAGCCCATTGGATGTGCTTTAAGTGAAACTTTTGGAACTTTTGGAACCGGTCGTGTGGGTTTGAAAGCCCAAACGTAGACATTAGAGAGCCCAGGAGAGAAAGAGACAGAGAGGGTAGAGAGGGGAGGTAGAAGAGGGAGAAAGAGGGTGAAAATTGAGATGGAGAAAAAGAGAGAAATAAAATAAAATAATGCGTTCTTGGCTGTGTTTCAGTAGTAGTGAGAAGTAGAGCAGCACAGATTGACTGGTTGGGTGTGTGTGTGTGTGTGTGTGTGAGACTGTATGTGTGTGTGTGCATTATTGTGTGTGTGTGTCTTTGTGTCCGGTGACACACTAAAGAGTGCTTCACACAGCTGGAACAGCTGTGCTTCACAGGAATCCTCCCTCCAGCAGTGCACACACACTCTAACAAAAATACACATTCTCTCTCTCACACACACATCTCTTACGCATCTCTCACTTCTCTCTCATTTCTCTTTGACTCATACAGTACAAACACACACTCACTAATATAATCACAATACTCACACAGGTCAAGCTGACAACGTTCCCTTTGCTTAACAAAGTTCTGCTAATTCCACAGACAAGGCCGTAAGCTGTGGAAGTGACTGGTTGTGTTTTGTGTGTATCAGGCTGTAGAAGTGACTGGTTGTGTTCTGTGTGTATCAGGCTGTCACGATCGTCTAATGAGGGAGACCAAGGCACAGCGTTGCGGGTGAACATATTATATGTATTCAACTGATCACACGATCAAAACAAAGAACGAAACGTGAAGTCCTTCGATACACAACCAAAAGGAACAAGAAACCACAAAACACAAAGTGCAAGACAAGCAGTTAAATATGGCTCCCAATCAGAGACACCCAGCTGACACTCGTTGCCTCTGATTGGGAGTCACTCAGACCAACATAGAAAATTAAACATAGACTTACACACCCTGGCTCAACATAACATAGTCCCCAGAGCCAGGCGTGACAGTACCCCCCCAAAGGCGCGGACTCCGGCCGCGCAAACAACCACAACAGGGGAGGGACCGGGTGGGCACTCCGCCTCGGCGGCGGATCCGGCCCGGACATGACCCAGGCAAGGGTTGTGCTGGACTGACGACGCACACCCCTGGCTTGATGCGTGGAGGAGGAACGGGCGGACCGGGCTGACGGAGCGCACCCTGACTTGGTGCGGGGAGCAGGAATGAGCCGGACCGGGCTGACGACGCGCACCACTGACCCGGTGCGGGAGCTTGGGACGGGCCGGACCGGGCTGGCGACGCGCACCACAGACTTGGTGCGGAGAGCAGGAACGGGCCGGACAGGGCTGACGACGCACACCACTGGCTTGGTGCGGGAAGCTTGGATGGGCCGGACTGGGCTGGCGACGCGCACCACAGACTTGGTGCGGAGAGCAGGAACGGGCCGTGCCGGACTGACGACGCACACCACTGGCTTGGTGCGGGAAGCTTGGATGGGCCGGACTGGGCTGGCGACGCGCACCACAGACTTGGTGCGGAGAGCAGGAACGGGCCGGGCTGGGCTGTCGACGCACAGCGTAGGCTTTGTGCGTGGAGCAGGGACAGGCCGGGCTGGGCTGTCGACGCACACCACTGACTTGGTGGGAATGGCAGGAACAGGCCGGGCCGGGCTGACGACGCGCACCACTGACTTGGTGGGAATGGCAGGAACAGGCCGGGCTGGGCTGACGACGCGCACCACTGACTTGCTGGGAATGGCAGGAACAGGCCGGACCGTACTGGGGACACACACCACTGGCCCCACGCAGGGATCAGGAACGGGCCGGACCGGACTGGTAACACACCCCAGTACCTCTCGCCGTGCCTCCACACTTTCCCTCTCCTCTGTGCCCAGTGGCCCCCTAACCTGGCGGCCTTCTCTGCCAACGCTTTGCACCGCTCTAACCCGTACACCTGCTGGCCCGACGTCGTGAGCCCCCCCCTAAAAATTTCCTGGGGGTCTCTCCTCCCTCTTGCCAGACTCGCAATCATCTCCTCCCACGTCCATCCTCTCTCCTCGTCACGCTGCTTGATCCAGTCGAGGTTGCCACGGAGATCTGCCAGCGATGGCTCCTGAACACGCTGCTTGGTCTGGTTAAGGTGGTTTCTTCTGTCACGATCGTCTAATGAGGGAGACCAAGGCGCAGCGTTGCGGGTGAACATATTATATTTATTCAACTGATCACACGATCAAAACAAAGAACGAAACGTGAAGTCCTTCGATACACAACCAAAAGGAACAAGAAACCACAAAACACAAAGTGCAAGACAAGCAGTTAAATATGGCTCCCAATCAGAGACACCCAGCTGACACTCGTTGCCTCTGATTGGGAGTCACTCAGACCAACATAGAAAATTAAACATAGACTTACACACCCTGGCTCAACATAACATAGTCCCCAGAGCCAGGGCGTGACACAGGCTGTAGAAGTGACTGGTTGTGTTCTGTGTATCAGGCTGTAGAAGTGACTGGTTGTGTTCTATGTATCAGGCTGTAGAAGTGACTGGTTGTGTTCTATGTGTAGCAGGCTGTAGAAGTGACTGGTTGTGTTCTGTGTGTAGCAGGCTGTAGAAGTGACTGGTTGTGTTCTGTGTGTAGCAGGCTGTAGAAGTGACTGGTTGAGTTATGTCTGTGTAGCTGGTGAATATGCCCTTTCCCCATTGTCTGTTAATCCCCACTCTGACATGATGTAAATTGCACTGCCCCTCTACATAGCCAACCAGACCCCTGACCCCTCCTCCGCTAGCTGATCCTCCCTCTACCCTTGAAGAGGCTTGCTAGCCTCTGACCACTGATCAAGCACCAAGGCCCTTCCCAGGTCACAGCAGAGCACATCTTGACCTCAGCCTGGTTATCTCCAAATGATTATATATTAGAGCACAAAGACCAATTAAACATCTGGGCTGCTCTTTGATCAAGGGGGCGCCCGCGACAGGACCCTCAATACGGACACAGGAAGTGGTGGTGAACAGAGGTCAGAGGTTGCAGTTTAGCGTGTGAAGTGGAACTGCAAGTAATTATTGGCTTGCTTTGGGCCTTTGTACTGGGAACCAGCTGTAAGACTGTTAGGCTGGGGGGACTGAGCTCTTTAATATCCTGCATGGTCGCCATGTTTCCTCATTGTTTTATTTTATCGGAGAGGAGAGGAGCATTCCTGGAGGACAGAACTGCAGGCTGGTTCTTTGATGCTGATTGGGCATGCCCCTCTGAGCCCTGAAAGCAGATGATATCTGCCGGCCAGGTTGGAGGAGGGAATGCTGTGGTTTTCATAGCATTCAGTTCTGTTGTCTAGTTCCTCCATTGACCGGAGCGGTGTCCTGAACTGGCTTTGGAGCAGACACAATTCCGACCGGAGCGGTAGTCCCATCTATTGATGGGTGGGAGAGAGCGTGGTGCTTTGTCTGTGCACAGAGCCGTGTCTCCATTCCTGTGGTAGACAGAAATTACACAGCCAGACTGAAACCAGAGAATCCACTGTTTTCACGAGTCTTGGCTGGGCAACCTGCTGCACTTTGTAGCAGAAACCCTTCGATTTGTCTTGACTTAAATGAGACATTGAAAAGTCACCAGACATTCCTAGAGTTAGTGAAATAGGCCTAGTCTTTATTATTTAGAAACAGACGCTGTAGGGTAGAAGAGATTGATCAGAGGATGAGGATGGTGATGATAGTTAGGGTGGGGCACAGGTGTGGATCACTACAAATATGAACCACTTTCATTTGAAGTTTGTGGTTCTTCCGGGAACTGAAGTGTTAAATTGCTTGGGAATTTGGAGGCGTTTTAATTATATTTTCTTGCGGATGAATGATTAAGGACTTGTTTGATAGTGAATGTTGTTGTGTTTTCTGCCAGTGCCAGGTTTTAACCACAGGCTACAGTCGGACAAAGAACACTTAGTTAGACAATGAGTCACACTATAAATACTGTATGCCTTTAGTAAAATATTCATTGCACAAATAAAATACGTCTCACAAAAATGCTTGAAGAAATAATTACATACTTAGCATTCAAAAACCCACCATATCTGTCATAACTTGATTCAAAATTACCAGCAACTGTTGATGGAGATCTGGATAACAAAAAAACTAACTGTCAACCTGAACAATTAGTTGAGGTGAGAAAGTCAAGTATAAACAATATATTTAAGTAGATAGTGGGGAAGGAGGATTCATAATTGCTCCTCCATCCTTATTTTAACAGGGAGTAATATTTTATCTGATGCCCTAGAAGGCTTGTATTACAACACCCATTCTCTGTGTCACTTCAGAGGGCATAAAGCGCTTTAAAGGGAGAGGTTGACTTGACTCCAGCTCAGTGAAAAGCAGACTTGGCCTCCTATTGGTCTCCTCTCTGTTTACCACTGAATATAATCTCTTTAAAGTGCATGATAAGTATAGGCAACCTCACAGTAAATGACTGTAAACCTCACCAAGATGGCAAAGGCATACGTTTAATTCTTTATTAAGTAATGTCCCATGAAGTGTAATTCTGCCCGGGTTTCTGGGATGGTTTGTATTCTTCAAGGTTATAATCATCATCAGTCCTTTTAAGCTCACTGTCAACACAGCTTGTCAGATGATACTAGTTGTACAGCATATCGCTGTCCTTCAACTCCAGAAATAGTGTCTCCTGACTACCAATGGGAAGGATTGATTTGGATGTCAGAGGGTGGTCATTAGTAATGCTGTTGGCATGAGGCTTGGTGGTGTGGATGGCTGTACACTAGTGAGACAGGGAGTGACCCCTTCCCATTCTCTCTCCATCTCTCCCAGTCTGTCTGTTGGGCTCTTTTTTCCTGTCTGTCTGTGTGTCTCTCTTTCCCCATGTCTCCTGTCTGTCTGTCTCTCTGTTGGGGGTATACCAGGCCTGTGGCATGGTTCTCTCCCTGTCTCCATGCTGCTCCCGACTCTAATTGGCCCAGTGTTAAGCTATGGTGCTCCCTCCCTGCCTCCCTCTCTTCCTCTCTCCTAGCCTGGATAATTGGCTTCTCTCTCCCACCCCCTCCCCTGGTCTCTCCAGCTCCCCGCTGCATTCCCAACACTTCCAACCCAGCCAGGATCACCCCATGGAGTTTGTTTTGACCGCTGGATCAAAGGGAATACACTATCCCAGACAGACGGGACTCACACTGCTCCACGCTCTCACACAGACACATAGTAAATATAATTATAAAACCAAGTATGAGATGTGTTTTTATTCTCAATATATGGGCAACTCCCAAGCTACTTCATCTCCTTCCTGTGCAGCCAACCTCCTGTAGAAAGAAAGACACCTCTGTACCTCCCACCTCTAATGCATGGATGTCAGGGGAATCCATTTGGGGCGAGGCATCCCTGGAATTATTCATTATGGGGTTCAATAACAAAATATTCCGGGCATCAACCCCCGCCATGGCCCTTAATAATGCATGCTCTACATTGGTCTCCTCCACTATGGGGAGCACAGGAGTCATCCGTCACCCCACAGAAAGAAGGGAAGAATGGAAAAAAGGAGGGATGGTGGAGGTGTAACAAGAGCACAGACCTAGCCCTGGCTGGAGAGAGACGGAGGGAGGGAGAGAAGGAGGGAGAGGGAAGAGGGATTGGGGCGTGGCAGTTTGACAGTGAGGAGGGAGCCCCCCCTTCTGGGAAGGAGCCTGACTAGTAGCCTGCAGTAAAGGAACCATCCTGTTGACCTTTGGGAAAGACCCTTTGGCTCTAGACTGAGTGATGGTGTCAGCCGCCAGTGTTGAACACCTCTATTTGGAATGCCTGCCGTGCTTGGGCGCTTCTAATTATGAAGAATGCAAAACAAGAGACAGGAGAGCTGAGCTGATGCTGCAACCACACTATACTATACTACACTATACAGCCTTGCTCACTCACAGCCACCGCTCTGTGGGGCCCAGTGCCGCGTGATGACCTGTCACGGCTCACACACACCACACAACCACACACACAGCTCAGTCACATTCCGTGTGTTGCATGTACACCAGTCTGATTTCCTTCCGTCGTGGTTGGCCTACCACAGACTGCCACCCATTGAGACAGATTGTTGATTTTCTTTACGGTCATGTGCCACTGATGGCTATTGTTTTTAATGATTTTGTATATTCCCATATTTTTCTAACAATGTGAAAATGTCTTCTACATGGCTCAGCAGCTAGAATATTGAGTGCAACACTGTTGTTAGGTAAGTGTAGTAAGAACAGTAAGCAGCCGAGGGCCTCATTGTTGAAGAATAGTAATTAACGCCACTTGACTTACACTAACTGAGGTGGGGTTCAAACTGTCTCTGGAGCCCGTCTAACAAGCAGCTAAGGACAAGCCAAGACCCAGAAACCAAAGAAAAATAACCCAACATTTTCTGGTCTCTAAAAACGGCCAATGACACAAGCCATCTGTGTGCAATTTAGCCAGACTGTGTTATCATCCCGTTCCATGTGAGGTAGTCCTCTGAGAGACAGCATAGCCCAGTCTCATACAGCTACTGTACAGAGGGGGAGAGGGGGGAGGGGGGAGGAAGGGGGGAGAGAAGGGAGAGAAGGGAGAGAGGGGGAGAGGGAGGGGGAGAGAGGGGGAGAGAGGGGAGGCAGGGGTAGAGGGAGAGAGGGGGAAAGGGGAAGAGGGGTGGAGGCAGGGGGAGAGAGGGGGAGGCAGGGGGAGAGAGGGGGAGAGGTAGGGGGAGAGAGGGGGAAAGGTGGAGAGAGGGGAGAGAGGGGGAGAGAGGGGAGGCAGGGGGAGAGAGGGGGAGAGGGGGAGAGAGAGGAAGGGGAAGAGGGGGGAGGCAGGGGGAGAGAGGGGGAGGGGGTAGAGGGAAGGGACCCCAGAGATTTGCCACTGAGAGACGGAGGTCAACAGCGGAACACAAATAGGCTTTTATTTCCCGGCTGGAGCTGTGAGGGAGTGAGACAGTCACCCCTAATCTCCCCTGCCCTCCCTGTCTGCCTGTCTGACCAGTAGATGAGAACTGAACTGAGCTCATTAGGTGAGACTTGAGGGATTCACTGGAGCATTGGAGAGACCAGCACAGAGGAGAGGGAGAGCTATAGGTTGTGTTCTCAGAACAGCAGGGATCCTGATGGTTTGAATGTGGATCTTAAGATGCTCATACAACCTTATGCTTGTATGGAATGCATGACATAGTAAACTCTCTATCTCTCTCATGCTCATGTCATGGTTTTGGCGCTAGAGTAAATGAACCATTTATAGATGCTCCTATAAGTGTCATCACCCAGCCCTTGGCTCAACAACACCTCCACATCCAACCCTGTGTGAGTGTGAATATCCACGACAGCAGAGCAGCACATAACTTTAAAATATCCTCCATGTATCTAGTGGCATCCAAGCATGTCTCAGTTCACAGTCACAGCAGCTATATTTAGGATGCATGGAGGTCATTTTGAAGTGCAACGCTTCCTATAGACTGTCATTATGGAGAGGCAGAGAGGCATATTCCTCATCTCAACACCACAGCAGAACAGATAAAACCCTATCCATTAAGCTGTGTGTGTGTGTGTGTGTGTGTGTGTGTGTGTGTGTGTGTGTGTGTGTGTGTGTGTGTGTGTGTGTGTGTGTGTGTGTGTGTGTGTGTGTGTGTGTGTGTGTGTGTGTGTGTGTGTGTGTGTGTGTGTGTGTGTGTGTGTGTGTGTGTGTGTGTGTGCAGGTGTGGGTGAGCGCTTGTTCATGCAGGTGTATGTGTGTGTGATGGTATTGTAGAGATATCTGACGTCTGGATGAGAGAGGGAGACTTATACTCTGATTCCTCTCCGCTGAATGGAACGTCCTTGTGGCCCAGCAACCTTGAGTCTAATGGATAGGGTCAATCTGAATGGAGTCACAAACGAGGGCCAGGTGTGTGGCCAATCAATTTCATGGTGTCTGGTTTGCAAGGCTGCCTGCTGAAGGAGACTGTCATAATTGGGACACCATTCCACACAGGTAATAGGTTTACAGCCTTCATTCATTTTAGGACACACACACACACAACCCATTAGAAGCCATTGGACACAATGAATACAGATAGGCGATGTGATGGGGCATCTCTTGGTAACTCCCAGTGCTTCAACGACTCCTTTACCTTTTCCATTCATCACTAGGTGAGCTGTATAGAAGGCCCTCCTCTCGTCTCTCGGACACCCGTCAGATTTATCACTGAGCCCCCCTACAGCTTGTTAACGTCACTAGAGGTGCTGCCTGCTGCAGACAGAGATGGAGGGTTAAAGGGAACAGTTATTAAGGCTAAACTGTTAAGGGCCTCGCTCCACTGCCCACAGTGCCCATGTATAAACAGGTGAGTGAACAGTCAGCAGGAGGGGGGGATCTCAATTCCACCTCCCCCTCAAGCACAATGTCTCATACAGAACAACAGTGTCATTACCACTGTTTAAACCAGAGGGAGAACTGACTGGTTTGACAGCCACTTCAGACTGAGGCTTCCATGAAGGTCATACTGTATGTGTGATTACTGTAATATCCTCCTTACTCAGGTAGGGCCTGTACAAGCTTGTCTGATCAGTACAGTAGGACACACAACACTAATGTATGCTATTCTTCACTAGAGAAAGAAAAGAGAGAGGTCAAGGCTCTCCCCTCCATTCCTTCAAACCAACCAGTTTTTTGTTCTGCCGTTTTGAAGTTGAGCTGGATTGATCTAGTCTATAGGTCTATAGACATGACTTCTATAGTCTATAGGTCAACACTGAGGTGACATGTGGATAAAGAGCCATACAGTAAATCCTTGTCTTGTATTATAAGTATACTTACAGCACAGCCTTCATTGTAACTCTCACACAGTTCTAGATTTGACACAGATTTACAGTGTTACAGTGTTCTGTGTCTTCCGGCAGCATGCATTACAGTGTGTCTTTATTACAAAGAACTTGGAATTAGAATATGTATGAACTCATGGGATCTCATTACCACAGATATGGAACACATGGTTTCAGTTCATCAAAAACATTAAGAGGAAGATTTCCTGAATTAAATATTTGGGGGGAGGTTAATACTGTATGTGTAACTGTGCATGTATATTGAATATGCTTGTGGGATTCATGTGCTTGACTGCATATGATGTGCATCTCACATAGATGTAGCCATCAACTCTAGAGGTGTGTGTTCAGTCAGTCAACGGTGTTGTTCGGTGATGCAGGGATGTGTGTGATGCACCTTGTGTCTCCTCTTTAATGCGTACTACTGAACTGTTACAACCCCATCCTTCATTTCCTATGCCCTAGGAAATCTGTATTGAGTGACAGGAGCCATCTGAATGGCACAACCCTATCTTCTATAAGTAAAGCACACTACTCAAGACTAAATGCTAATGGTTTGATTGTCCTCTCAACAAAACACTCTATAAACAATTACCCAACGTAGACATTGAGAAAGCAAGAGTAGCATAACCGGATATATCCAATTACCATTAAGCATGGTTCTCTAAATGGCGTTAATCCATAAGCGTTAATACACACATAGAGACACCTAGCATTCACATTCACAAACTCACATTCAATAAGAATTCCTCTTTCCTTAATCGAGCCTATTACTATCTGAAATGTCTGCATCTCTGCACTGTATAGCAAACTCATTGAAATGGTAATTCTGTTTTAAATAGCAGCTTTCTCTATAATGAATTGCTGGGTAGAATTTTTCCAGACAAATTGCGGCTCATGTGGGTAGATTATTTAAATGTGATATGTAAGGGGTTGGTCATGTCTGAGTAGTGGGGGGGTTGGGGGTGGGGGTGGTATAGAATCAGTATATAATTGGGCAGTCTCATCCATGATTGGCTCTAGTTTGACTAGTTTGTTTCATCAATGGGCGGAGTGAGGGGTTTTCTCTACAGGGGTAAGAGGAACCGTGTCAGTGTGTTAAAGTGCTACTGTGGGACTGAAATCACTGTACCCACCACAGGAGGCTGGTGAGGGGAGAACTGTTCATAATAATGGCTGGAATGGAGTGAATGGAATGATATCAAGTCAAATCAAATGTATAAAGCCCTTTTTACATCAGCAGATGTCACAAAGTGCTTATACAGAAACCCAGCCTAAAACCATGTGTTTGATACCAGTCTATTGATACTGTCCCAGCCATTACTATGAGCCCATCCTCTTCAATTAGGGTGCCACCAGGCACCTGTGGTACCAACCCAACCCAACCCCCCGTATGGAGATAACATGTTTCACCAATGAGCATTGTTCATTATTCTTGTCTGCATGTACCATTTAGAAGACCCTGGACGGCACTGCGTGTGTAGCATCTGTTTAAACCTAGACAGAAGCAAATACTCTCTAGACCAGGGGTCTCCAACCCTTTCTAGCATGAGAGCTACTTTTTAAAAAAATAAACATGCCGTGAGCTACTCATTTTTTTCTAGCTTTTAAATAGGCACATTCTTCTCTTCTCCTCTCCCCTGCAACTCTTCACCGGGTCCTTAGAAGGAAAGTAGTGCACTATGTTTCCTGTCAATATACCTGGTAAAAGAATGGTTAATAAACCACTCTAAGTGGGCCCTATAAAATCTGAGATTTCTTTTCTCCTAAATTCTGTTATATATTTTCCAAAATTATGTTTTCTCAGTTAAATTTTTCCTGGTTTTAGATTTCTTTTGTTTTTCACTCTCAAAATACAATTGTGCTACTTATAGGTGGGCTGCAAACTACTGGTAGGTCACGATCGACCTGTTGGAGAACACTGCTCTAGACACACTCTTCTGAGGACTGGTGGGGAAATCTGATCACAACCACTGGACTCTCTCTCCGTCATATTACTCCTGGTCCATTCACAGAGATCCAGTATCTCTCTCCTCTGGTCCCTGAGCAGTCGCATGTTCTAGCCGTCACCCTGACATCCCCTCTTCTGGTTAGCACACTGACCCCAGACAGGACACTGGACCAGACAGACATACAGCCTCTCCAGGCACCAGGACCAGGGGGGGACCGCTGGACACAGAGGTGTCACAATATACATCCATTACAACAGAGAGAGAGTTCAACAGAGTCAGGGACAACCCAATGCACCTCTCCAGACTGCCTACGGATCGAGAGAGAGAGGCATGGAACAGAAAAAAAAGGGAGGGAGAGAAGAAAGAAAGAAAGAAAGAAAGAAAGAAAGAAAGAAAGAAAGAAAGAAAGAAAGAAAGAAAGAAAGAAAGAAAGAAAGAAAGAAAGAAAGAAAGAAAGAAAGAAAGAAAGAAAGAAAGAAAGAAAGAAGTGAAGTGAAGTGCATTCCTGGGAGGAGGAGAGGGGGATTGAATGACGCAGGAGAACGGGGGACCGCTGGTGACACGGCCAGTCCCTGGGATCAGGTTGTGCTCCTGAACAGCCTGGGAGCAACAATGGCTTTTGACATCTGTCTGGAGCAGCAAGCTGATATTGGGATCATGTTCCCTCCCTATGTCCAATGTCCCATGCCTGGTGCCTGGTGATGGCTGGCTGGCTGAGGGTTCACTGGAATGTCTTTAATGTAACTCTGCCCCAGCTCTCATCTGATACTTCACCGTTCTCCTCTCAGAAGGAGGTTACACAAAACAAACGTTATCGTTACATCAATTAAAGCGGCACAACACTCTTTTCTGAGATTGCCTCTTGAAGACTGGGGCTAGGAGCGTTGTGAATGAGTGAGTGGATTACAGTGAATAGAGGATGTTGTCCCTGTGCCAAGTCAACTCATCTTGTCTCTAGGCCATCAGCAGCATGCCCCGGCTCTACAGACGTAGGTCATGTATCCAGTGCTGCTAAACAACATTCAGGTCTTGCTTCAGTTGTTTTATCAACCATCATTGTGGTGTGTTTCTGCCATTCATTCTCAAAGATCAAATGAAGTGTATTTTGTATTTCATTACATCCTGAGAGCAGAGGTTGTGTACAAAATCAAATCAGCCCAAGACACGTACGCAAACGCACGCACGCAAACACACACACACACACACACACATGCACACACAGACACACAGACACACACACACACACACACACACACACACACAAACAGAGACACACACACACACACACACACACACAGAGACACACAGATACACACACACACACACACACACACACAGAGAGAGACACACACATAGACACACAGAGACACAACCCAGGATCAGCATCAATGTCACACTTCCTTATGCTCATTACCTCAGTGCCTTGGAGAAACCCTGTGAAGTATGCATGAGAATATTCTCCCAGAATTCCCTGTGCTCCAGGACAGGAAGAGGACAAATAGGAGCCAATTAGTTTTGATTTCAGGCCCATTAGAGGCTTTTCTTCAGCCACATTAGACTGGATGCTATCAGTTTGAAAGGGAAGTCGTGGTAGAAGAGAGCGGGACTCCTGCAAGACTGGCTCGCTTGTTATCTGTCTGCACCAACAGAGTTAAGCTCTCATAAGAGTACACAAACAAACAGAAAGGTAGGCTAAACTTAGGAGCAAATAGCCTTGTAACGATCCCGGCAGTCTGAGTCGGGTCCTGTCTGGTGACTAGTTTTTCCTGTTCGTGATCTCCAGTTTCCCGAGGGTTCGGGAACGCTCCGGGGAGCTCTCTTGTTTTCCGCACCTGCATCCCATCAGCAATCTGCACACCTGGTCCTGATCATCACCCTTCTTAGGCTCTGGCCAAACATCCAGTTCCTGCCGGATCGTTAGCCATGAACAGTATGTTTGTCAGCGTATCAGCCTTGAGTTCTAGCGTTAGTTTTTGTTGTTTTGCACCTTGTTGATTTGCTGTGTACTCACCTCCGTTTTGTTCTGTCTGCAGTCTCTCACCCGGAACCTTCACCCAACCTCTGCCTGATGGTCGGCGGCTGCCGAGCCATGTCTGGACCTACCACTGCACCCTCAACAACCCATCCACGCCACCCGCTCTGTCCCTGGATTATTCAGCCTCACTCGGGAGTCAATTAATAAACACTCACCTTTTCCTCTAAGTACCTTGTCCTGGTCTGCTTCTGGGTTCTGGCGTAGTAAACCGTGACAGAACGATCCGGCCAGTAATGAACCCAGCGGACCTGGACTCTGTTCGCCATGCCATTACCCATCAGGAGAAGATGTTGGGCCATCATAGCACGGTACTACAGGAGATCGCGTTGTCAGTTCGGAACCTTTCTACCGGTCTGACGGAGGTCCAGAACCAACGCAAGTTTCCGGTGGAGGATCCACTACCGGTTTCACCCATCTCGCCTGCCGCTTCGGGAGCTGTGTCCTTCCGTGAGCCCGAGGTTCCGACGCCGGATAGATATGAGGGGGAGCTGGGAAGATGCCGTTCCTTCCTTATGCAGTGTGGATTAGTGTTCGATCTACAGCCCTACTCTTATGCCACAGACAAGGCTAGGATAGCCTTTGTGATTGCGTTGCTGCGTGGTCGAGCGCTGGAGTGGGCTTCAGCCGTTTGGGAACGACAAGACCCCTGCATGGCTTCATACCAGGGGTTCACGGCCGAGATGAGGAAGCTCTTCGACCATTCCGTCCGAGGGAGGGACGCAGCTAGGCGCCTGTTTTCGCTTCACCAAGGAACTCGCAGCGTGGCCGACTTCGTGATCGAGTTCAAGACGTTGGCTGTGGAGAGTGGGTGGAACGAGGAGTCTCTGCAAGCGGCCTTTACCAGGGTCTGTCGGAGCAGCTCAAGGATGAGTTGATCTCCTATCCGGAGCCTAGTGACCTGGACAGCTTGGTAGCCTTGTCTATTCGGGTGGATAATCGAGTCCGAGAGCCGAAGGAGGGAGAAGCAATGGGGTCCGTCCAATCGATCAGCTTCTCAGTTCCCAGTCGGGTCGGGTGGTGGACCAGAACACGTCGATCATTCTCCTCCACAATGGATTAGTGGAGAGGTCCTCTCTCCCGATTCTGAACCCATGCAAGTGGGGCGGCACGGGTTAACCAAGGAGGAGCGTCAACATAGACGTCAGACCAACTGCTGCCTCTACTGTGGTAGCTCGGGACATTACATCTCCACCTGTTCCCGGCGGTCGTCAAACTGCCCGGCTCGCTAAAGTTGGGAGGACTTTTAGCGAGCCAGTTTCAACCTCTCAGTACCTCTGTCAGACCCCGTTTCTCGGCTACCCTTGTGAACAGGAATCAGAGCTTAGCGCTTAACGCTTTTATCGATTCAGGTGCCGATGGAAGCCTTCTTGATGCCGAGTTGGTGGAACAGCTGGGGCTTTCCAAGGAGCAATTGCCGGAAGCCATTGAAGCGACCACTCTGAACGGCAGTAGTCTGGCACGTATCACGATGAGGACTGAACCGGTTAAGATGCGGTTGTCGGGGAATCATTCTGAGATGATTTCATTCTTCATTCTGCCGTCTTCCCATGTTCCTCTGGTCCTTGGATACCCCTGGCTGAAGGAACACAATCCCACGTTCGATTGGGTGACGGGCAAGGTAACGAAGTTGGAGCCTTGATTGTCATGCTAACTGTCTCAAGACTGCCTGCCCCCATTCGGTTCCCAGTCAGGTGATTGAGGCTAAACCCCCAGATTTGTCCCTGGTTCCCGAGACATATCACGATTTGGGGAAGTTTTCAGTAAGCAGAAGGCTCTGTCACTCCCCTCCCCACCGACCATATGATTGTGCCATCAACCTGGTCCCTGGAGCTGTCTACCCCAAGGGAAGGTTATACAGTATCTCCCGACCTGAACGTGAGGCGTTGGAGACCTACATCAAGGAGTCCCTAGCTGCTGGTCTCGTTCGCCCCTCGTCATCACCCCTGGGGGCAGGATTCTTCTTTGTGGGTAAGAAGGATGGCTCTCTTCGACCGTGTATTGATTATCGGGGGTTGAATGACATCACGGTCAAGAACAAGTATCCCCTGCCCTTGATGAGTTCTGCCTTCGACTCCTTACAGGGTGCTACGGTGTTCACCAAGCTAGACCTACGCAATGCGTATCACCTGGTCCGGATCAGAGAGGGGGACGAGTGGTTGACGGGTTTCAATACACCGATGGGTCACTTCAGTATCAGGTGATGCCGTTTGGACTGACCAATGCTCCAGCGGTATTCCAGAGTATGGTGAACGACGTCCTGAGAGATATGATCGGTCTCTTTGTGTTTGTTTACCTCGATGACATTCTGATCTTCTCGAAGGAACCTTCCGACCACGTCCAGCATGTCCGGCAGGTTCTGCAGCGATTGTTGGAGAATCGCCTGTTCGTGAAGGGCCGAGAAGTGCGAGTTTCACGCCCACACGACATCCTTTCTCGGGTACATCATCTCCAGGGGAGAGATTAGGATGGACCAGGAGAAGGTTAGAGCGGTTCTGGAATGGGTCCAGCCCGGTACGAGATTGCAGCTCCAGAGATTTTTGGGGTTTGCGAATTTCTACCGCAGATTCATCCGGGATTACAGCCGTGTGGCCGCTCCGTTAACTGCCTTGACTTCCAGTATCAGGACCTTCAAGTGGAATCCGGAGGCGGATCGAGCGTTTCTGGATTTGAAGAGGCGATTCACCAACGCACCGATTCTCTCTCAACCGGACACGGCCCGTCAGTTCGTCGTTGAAGTGGACGCGTCTGATGTGGGAGTTGGCGCCATCCTGTCGCAGCGATGCTCCACGGACAGTAAACTCCATCCCTGCGCCTACTACTCAGCGTCGCCTTCGCCTCGCGGAGAGGAATTACGATGTGGGTAACCGGGAGCTTCTCGCGGTGAAACTTGCCTTGGAGGAGTGGCGCCACTGGTTGGAGGCGGAGCAACCGTTTATTGTCTGGACTGACCACAAGAATCTTGCTTACGTGCAATCGGCTAAACGTCTCAACTCCCGTCAGGCCAGGTGGGCGTTGTTTTTTCGGACGATTCAAGTTTGCCCTGACGTTCCGACCTGGATCTAAGAACGGCAAGGCGGACGCCTTGTCCCGGATGTTCTCCAAGACGGAGGAGAGTGGGTCCAAGACCGAGACAATCCTCCCCGGAACTGCGTCGTGGGAGCAGTTATGTGGAAGATTGAGGAGGAGGTGCTGGCGGCCCTTCGGACTCAGCCCGGTCCCGGTAACGGTCCACCCGGTCGGGTTGTTTGTGCCTGAGTCGGTTCGTCCTGCTGTCCTCAAATGGTCCCACGCCAGCAAGATGGCTTGTCACCCTGGCGTGGCTCGGACAATGGCGTTTCTTCGCAGACGTTTTTGGTGGCCTGCCGTGGCCGAGGATACTCGGGGTTTTGTTGCTGCCTGTCCAGTGTGTGCGCAGAATAAGAGTACCAATCGGCCCAGCTCTGGACTACTTCACCCCCCTTCCTATTCCCCGCGACCATGGTCGCATCTGGCCCTGGACTTCGTCACTGGGTTGCCCGCTTCTGAGGGGAACACGGTCGTTCTGACGATCGTGGACAGATTCAGCAAGTTCGCCCACTTTGTGCCTATTGCCAAGCTTCCCTCTGCCTCGAGACGTCCGAGATCCTGGTTAGGGAGGTTTTCAGGGTCCACGGTTTGCCCAGTGATATCGTTTCCGACCGTGGCCCTCAGTTTACCTCTGCTGTCTGGAAGTCCTTCTGTTTGGCCATTGGAGCTACAGTCAGTCTCACATCTGGTTTTCACCCCCAATCCAATGGTCAGGCGGAGAGAGCCAACCAGAAGATGGAATCCACGCTACGCTGTCTGGTCTCTTCCAACCCCACCTCCTGGGTCTCTCAGTTGCCTTGGGTTGAGTATGCCCACAATACTCTCCCCTACATCTGCCACTGGGATGTCTCCCCTTCCAGTGCCTGTATGGCTACCAACCTCCCTTGTTCCCTTCTCAGGAGAAGGAGCTCTCAGTGCCTTCTGTTCAGGCCCATATTCGCCGTTGCCACCGGACCTGGCATCGGGCCAGAAAGGCACTCCTTAGAGTTTCGGACCGGTATCAGCTCCAGGCGAATCGTCGCCGGATCCCCGCTCCCACCTACACCATCGGAGATAGGGTCTGGTTGGCCACACGGGATCTTCCCTTTACGGACTGAGTCTAGGAAGTTGTTACCGAAGTTCATTGGTCCGTTTGTGGTGGAGAAGGTGATCAATCCAGTGGCAGTTCGACTCAAACTACCGAGGACGCTCAGAGTCCATCCCACCTTTCATGTCTCCTGCCTCAAGCCTGTCTTCCTCAGTCCTCTGTTGCCTCCTCCGCCTCCTCCTCCTCCTCCTCGGATGATCGGAGGTGGTCCTGCCTACACGGTGCGTCGCATCATGGATTCCAGACGGCGGGGCCGGGGTTTCCAGTATCTCGTGGACTGGGAGGGGTATGGTCCTGAAGAGAGGAGTTGGATTCCGCGGCGACAGGTCCTAGATGCTGACCTCATCAGTGATTTCTACCGCCTCCATCCTGGCGCTCCGGGAGGTCCGCCCGGTGGCGTTATCGGAGGGGGGTACTGTAACGATCCCGGCAGTCTGAGTCGGGTCCTGTCTGGTGACTAGTTTTTCCTGTTCGTGATCTCCAGTTTCCCGAGGGTTCGGGAACCGCTCCGGGGAGCTCTCTTGTTTTCCGCACCTGCATCCCATCAGCAATCTGCACACCTGGTCCTGATCATCACCCTTCTTAGGCTCTGGCCAAACATCCAGTTCCTGCCGGATCGTTAGCCATGAACAGTATGTTTGTCAGCGTATCAGCCTTGAGTTCTAGCGTTAGTTTTTGTTGTTTTGCACCTTGTTGATTTGCTGTGTACTCACCTCCGTTTTGTTCTGTCTGCAGTCTCTCACCCGGAACCTTCACCCAACCTCTGCCTGATGGTCGGCGGCTGCCGAGCCATGTCTGGACCTACCACTGCACCCTCAACAACCCATCCACGCCACCCGCTCTGTCCCTGGATTATTCAGCCTCACTCGGGAGTCAATTAATAAACACTCACCTTTTCCTCTAAGTACCTTGTCCTGGTCTGCTTCTGGGTTCTGGCGTAGTAAACCGTGACAAGCCTGTTCTAATTAGAGGGCAAGGCAGGCAATGTGTTCTTCTGATGGGAACAGCAAGGCGTACTGTTCCTTCGGCCTGTTTGTAGAGTGGATGACTGATTTAATAGAAGTAGTAGTAAGAGTTTGTTGTTGCTGGGCAAAGGGTGCTAGGTCTTGAGAACTGGTTGAAGTGGGGGGAGGGATATGGTTGGCACAGGGTGCTAGGTCTTGAGAACTGGTTGAAGTGGGGGGAGGGATATGGTTGGCACATGGTGCTAGGTCTTGAGAACTGGTTGAAGTGGGGGAGGGATATGGTTGGCACAGGGTGCTAGGTCTTGAGAACTGGTTGAAGTGGGGGGAGGGATATGGTTGGCACAGGGTGCTAGGTCTTGAGAACTGGTTGAAGTGGGGGGAGGGATATGGTTGGCACAGGGTGCTAGGTCTTGAGAACTGGTTGAAGTGGGGGGAGGGATATGGTTGGCACAGGGTGCTAGGTCTTGAAAACTGGTTGAAGTGGGGGGAGGGATATGGTTGGCACAGGGTGCTAGGTCTTGAGAACTGGTTGAAGTGGTGGGAGAGATATGGTTGGCACAGGGTGCTAGTTCTTGAGAACTGGTTGAAGTGGGGGGAGGGATATGGTTGGCACAGGGTGCTAGGTCTTGAGAACTGTTTGAAGTGGGGGGAGGGATATGGTTGGCACAGTGTGCTAGGTCTTGAGAACTGGTTGAAGTGGTGGGAGGGATATGTTTGGCACAGGGTGCTAGGTCTTGAGAACTGGTTGAAGTGGTGGGAGGGAGGGCTTGGACCGCGCTAAAAGGGAATTTGAAAAGAAACAGAACATTCAGAGTCGGGTTTCATTAAATAATAGCTGTGACAAAAACAGGGGGAGGCAAGACGGAGGAAAAAACAGATTATTTTTGTTCTCCTGGCTCTAAGAAGAGAGAGAGAGAGAGAGAGAGAGAGAGAGAGAGAGAGAGAGAGAGAGAGAGAGAGAGAGAGAGAGAGAGAGAGAAGAGAGAGGAGGAGAGAGAGAGAGAAGAGAGAGAGAGAGAGAGAGAGAGAGAGAGAGAGAGAGAGAGAGAGAGAGAGAGAGAGAGAGAGAGAGAGAGAGAGAGAGAGAGAGAGGACATATATCAGGACTGTAACAAAGTTACCACTGTGTAGGCAACTGGACTCACATTTTAAATTCATGCACATATTGCCTCTGTAAAAGTGTTATTTTCACTGCTGGCCCAGTGGGTGTATTAGGGTGGATGTGGTATCTGGCTCAGAGCTCTGTCCCCAGTGTAGTGCAGACATAAATGGGGAAACACAGTGATCTAGCCCTGGAATGACTCTCTCTATTTCTCCCTCTGGCTGCCTTCAAAAAGGGGATGTTTTAGTTTTGTTAGGCTTATCGTGGTAGGGATCAAACCAAGCATGCCATCCATCCTGGAGCTAGTCTCTGAGTCTGTAGGATCAAACCAAGCATGCCATCCATCCTGGAGCTGCTCTTTGAGTCTGTAGACGTCTCACATGGTGACCTGCCAACACATATTCAGGGCCAGGAAGAAAAAGACCCATGTATCAGGAGAATGTATCAGGAGAAGGGTTCAAAGGGCAGGGGTCACCAGGTCACAGTTTGAAGCTGTCATTCTCCTCTCTGGTTGCATTATCCACACACTAGAGCAGTCACGCTAATCAGACAAGCACACATCGCCAGAGACACACACACAAACAAACAAAGCAGCGTGGTGAGTGTCTCTAGGACCCGCATGTGTGGACTGGAGTGGGGGAGAATCTCCATTTTGGCTTTAACTGTGTTTTTCTATGCATTAACCCAGGGCTCTTAACTGTGTTTTTCTATGCATTAACCCAGCACTCATTACTGGCTGGTCACTGGGCGTGGGTGGTGGGGGGACGAGGGGACGAGGGGGTGGTCAGTGGCGGAGGCTTTTAGTGGACGGTTTGTTCAGCCCAAAACCTTATCCAGACTATTCTCCAATCTCTCCATCAGGCAGACTCTCAATAGTGCCCATTGTTAACAACATCCGTGGCAGTTCTGAAGCATAATGGTTTGAGGTTCTTCTGTGGGGGTTGCAGCACAATGCCAGGACACATAGCTAGTTATCAATGGGCCTACAGGAAGTGAGATGGCACATACATAATAACCTCATCCCTGAGACACACCAGACATCTGTTTCTGGCTCAGAATGGGTGTGTTTTGTGTCTGTGTGTGTGCGTGCCCTAGTTGGTGAATAAATGTCATGCTCCATCTATCTCTGTAAAATCTTTAATTTTCTTCTCATTACTGGAGTTATTACAGAGAAAGAAAAACATATTGGGCCAGGAAATTAACTTTTCATGGATGTTATCCTGGTGTTCTCTGCTTGGATGTGTGCCTGTGTGAGAGAGCTGTGTGGGCCAGAGGGAGCATCAGTGCTGTAGGGTCTGTGGTGAAGGCTTCGTGTACAGTAAGTAGAACTCTGGAGAGGTCACCAAGGTCAAGAATATTAACATTTGATCCACAGACCATCTCTATGGGCCTCAGGCTCCAAGGCATTGGTGATGGACACCTGACACTGCACTCTGTTGACATACATGTTTATATTGTGTGAGGGAAAACAGACAGTAGCCAGTTCTCCATAACATGTGTCTGTTATAGGGGCCGGGTTTGTTTTCCAGCAGAGCTGGTTGAGATCTGTGTGTGGGAAAGCGAGACTGAGAGGTATAGGATAAGACATGCATCGTGCCTAACAACATGCTGCTGACAGGCTGAGACCACCAGGGAGATTGTTAGAGAGGGGGGAGACATGCTTTCATCTGTCAGCAGGCAGGGAAGGTTCACTTGGGGGGGCTTATTGTCTTATTCCCCCTAGTCTCCTACCTCTCCTCTTCCAGGTATACATATACACACACACACACACACACACACACACACACACACACAAACACAAACAAACACACACACACACACACACACACACACACAACAGACTGTAACAATATAAGGAAGCTATTATTCCAAGATGCGGATGAGGGTCAGACGATGGTGTCATGGCAATACAGTACTGTAGGAGAGGAGGGATTTTTTTATCGTTTTTTTTTAAGGAACTCTTGAAATTTGTAATAATGGTCATGTCATTGTAGACCATAGATAACTATTTATAACTTATAACAGAAATGTCCAGATCAACTAGCCCATGTCAGCTAACGTTTTTAGCTAGGTTTTTTGCCCATTTGATTTTGTTGTAATGTTTGAGTCACTCAGATATCACTTGAACACACGTAAGGGGGTGTGGCGTGGGGATGTTCCGCAATGATGGAAGGGGGGCCTGAGTGAAAAAGTTTGGGAACCCCTGCATTAGTGTGATCCCGCCCTGCCTCTGATGTGTCCGTCAGTAGTGAGGTATTCCACTCACTTGACTGTGTGTAAGCATGAAGATGAGCACCAGTGGAGAGGTGAGGAGTCCACTTTAGCACCAATGGAGAGGTGAGGAGTCCACTTTAGCAGCAGTGGAGAGGTGAGGAGTCCACTTTAGCACCAGTGGAGAGGTGAGGAGTCCACTGTAGCACCTGTGGAGAGGTGAGGAGTCCACTTTAGCACCTGTCATTCTCTGAGCTGCGGTCCCTTATTTTCCAGGTGCCCTCCTCTGCTCCTCCCCCTCTCTCTCCTTCCACCATTCCTTGGTTATTTTTTGGGAACAGCACTTTTATTTTCATCCCTTCTCCGTAAGCCGGGTGGTCGTCTTGTCCCTGGAAAGTCATCCCACAAGACGGAGAGAGAGAAGATCTGCCGTCATTACAGTGTTTTGAATAATTCATGGTTTCCTCATAATGGAAAAATCCACAGCGTTTTAAAATGTCATATTTCACGGCTAGTTGATGGTTAAGAGGGCTGGGAGACAGGCCAATAACAGCCATGGTGTAGGAATGGGAGGTGTGGTGGTGATATTCTGGGGTGTGTGTGTGTGTGTTCAGTGTCTGTGTAGGGTGCTGAGAGCCCTACACCTCCCCCCTTCTCTTTCTTTCCAACACAAACATGGCTGAGGTCATATCTCCGATGGTGCCCTGTGCTGAGCCCTGGTGCAGCCAATCAAAACAGCCGTCTTGCTCTCTGACAGCATGTATATTTACACCCTCTCCGTTATGACACTCGAGCCAAAACCCTCTCAAAACCAATTAACCAGACTACGTAGTGTGGGTGTATTAGATATGTTTCTGCATTACCCCCGAAGCTCAGTAGAACATATAGAGCAGCCACCCACTAACCTGGATCATGGTTCCCTCTCTGCCTCAGGTTAACACTGTGTCTGATGTGGCGACTCTCTGGTTGGCCAAACCTCTTGAATGTCCTTCAAACCCAGCCAACTCTTCTCAGAGCTCCCTCATCACAAAGACAGGTCTGAGACCACAGAGTGATGTGAGGTGTGTTATAGAAGACAGCCAGGGGTAGAGACCTCCTATCTGTTGCCACTTCAAAAGCTACAACGTATATAGGAGAGGTTCCCATTGTCTGCTGTGCAGGTGTGCTCTCTCCCAGAGGGGCAGGAGCCCACAGAAAGCCACAGAAACCACACACCTCAGTGGAGAACCCAGCCTGCAGACATGCTATCTCTCTCTGTCATCAGGGGAGGGGCTTAGGAAATACATGCAGTAGTTCCCTTTTACTGTATGTAGCTACACAATGACAGACACTGTTTGAGGTTCTCAGAGATGTATGCTGGTTTGTTTTCCAGTTGCTAGTATTTGTTTTCTCAGTCTATTGTAGAGTTCTTAGTTATGTATTCAGGTTCAGGTCTGTTTTCAGAAACGAGTCAATATCACTATGAGGTGCCTTTGGTGTCCTCATCAGACTCACTCAGTCATCATGAAAATGGAGCAGAATAATGAAAGTCTGAGGTCTTATTATAAGTGGCCAAACATTTGCACACATATCAGTAGAATGATAAGTCTCTAAAAAAGTGTTTCCTTCATTTTATTAAAAATGTTTCATTGGATGTACGTGATTTTGGCATGTCCCACACACTGCTCTGCTAACTACAGTGTGTGTAATAAGTGGTTAAATGATACTAAATCCTATTTTTTTTTTACATGGTTTTACTGTCCACAATAAGTTATTTGATAAAACAAGTAATTTTGATCATGTATATTGTATTTTCATAATCATATTGAACATTTTGCATGTGTCCCTGAAATTGCTGTCCACCCTGTCATTATGGGGTAACTGCCCCCTTTAAGAAACCCACTGATGTTTTCAGTGACATCACTACGAGCATTTTGTCTTTCTTCAATGAAGGCTGAAGCAGTGTCTAGTTGCAGAGTAGGTATTTACACTTATGTTTCATAATTTTCATCATATTATGTGTGTAGTTGGATGTTGTCAAGCTTAACATGTCCACTCTGTCATAGTGAAATATCAATTGATCGAAAAACCTATCAGAACTTTGAAATATATTTGTAAAACAGTACACAGTCAGCTTGCTAACTGTAGTATGTTGCTAAGTGAAGGTCCACCATGTGCTCATTAAATGCTAACATTAGCCAAAAATGTCCACCCTGTCATTGTCCACCCTGTCAGCAAGCCTTCCATGACAGGGTGGACATGGTTCATGACAGGAAGGACATGTGCATAGTTTAGGCCACATACTGATAATGTTACACATATTACAACAGCTATTACACACATTTTATAACAGTACATGCTATACATAGGAAGAATGGACAATATGGACAATTTTTTTGGAGATATCGGTATCAGCAAACCTAGTTTGATAATGCAAGCCTAGTTTACCGGGACTGCCAATTAAAGTGTGTAAGGGAACATTTTGAATCGTCTTTTTTCAAGGAATGAGATCAAACGAGCTGAGATAGCAAGGAGATATCGGGAACGTCGTGATGCTGACCCAGACAGAAGAAGAAAGTACCTTGAGAAAGAAAGGGTCAAATGGAAAAAAGACAGAGAGACTGGAAAGAAGAAGGGTGTCAATGAGCTCAGTGAGAGAGAGAAGAGGGCAAAAAGAAAGAAATGGAGAGAGGCAAAAAGTCAAGCCAGAGCCAGAAACAGGGCCAGTGCTTTGCTACAGTCAGAGACACCACCCAACTCCCCTGCTGAAGGCACTATGAGAATCCACCAAGCTATCAGTCTGACACCCGGCCAAATGAAATACAGAGACATTTCATGTCTGTGTAAAAGGGAGGAAGGTGTTTTGGACTGCCCCTGCTTTAACCTTCAAGAGGTCACTCTAGCTAATGTTCCTGTTTCATCTGACAAGTCCCCAGCATGTGGAAAGACACCAGATAATCCTAGGAGACCAGAAATGATTGAGGTAAAGCACATTGGAGAGTGGTGCGTCGTTAATTATGACAATGAAGCATACCCAGGTATCATCATGGATGCAGAAGGGCACAGTGTGAAAGTTAAGTGTATGCAACGCCATGGCATAAACAAGTTCAAATGGCCAAGTCTTCGGACGACATCTGTTGGTACCATGACTGGCAGGTACTTTGCCTAATACCAGAACCACAGGCTCTGAACAAGCGCTCTGTACAGATTGAAGTGTCTGCATGGAAGTATGTGGAACAGCAACTGCAGAACTGAGCCATGTCTCTGCAGAAAGGGAGAGACTGTTTGGAGATGCGTCCAAGTGATCTTTCTGTAATATTCTGTTTTTTCAAATCAACTGTTCTCCACTTAAAAAACATTTTTCTTCTTGTTCTACAGTTGAATGTTTGACTTTCACTGTGCAGAATGATGTACAGAGTTTAACGCTAGAAGGCCACATTAATGTCTCATTTTGGGCATCTTTATTCAGTGGCTGCATGCAGGTAGAGTGGATCAAAAACAGTCTGTTCAACTTGTAATTTCCCCCTACATGGGAAAAGGCATTTTTACATCATTTTCTTGCATTGTTCCTTGCATTTATGAGGCCATTCAATGACATTTCACAACGTGTCCACCCTGTCATGCCCAGGGTCCACCTGTCATGTCACTGTCCACCCTGTTATTTTCATGTTCTATGAAAATAAACAAATTATTTTCACAAGTTAGCAAAATCTTTTGTGTGATTCCTTTATAAACAAATGAGGGCCAAATAGTATTGTTTGAAAGTTTGACCAGATATCTTTTTTTGTTAGATTTTATTTAGAAAAGAAAGTGCAACTCTCGCAGATTTTATAGAGAAACAAATAGTTTGCCATAATTTCATTATTATCCAAATACTTTTCCCATAAACTAAAATATATTGTTGAGAAAGTGACTAAATAGTTTTCTGAAAATGTACTTTTTATAATCACTATGTAATTACAATGTATTTATTCTGCTTTGAAATTGTCCATGACAGGGTGGACATATTTTGCTGTTTGCATGTAAATTGTCTGCTTGCAGTTAATTTATAAAAAGTGTGGGAGCTTGACCAATATGCATTTCTAACAGCATAACATATACTTAATACAATGAATATGAAGTTCAATGGAAAATCTCAGCTTTTTTGGGGGGAAATGGGGAAGTCTCAAAGGCACCTTATGGTGATATTGACCCAAACATTGTTTTCAGCAGCAGCAACTTTTGTTGTTTGTTTCATGTCAGCCTGGGAGGTGTGTTTCAAGGCAGCCACCACCCCTAGCCTGTTCTTCCAGGCAAGTCTAACCAGGCACGTCTAACCCGCATCCAGGTAGGTCAAACCCGTATCCAATTAGGTCTAATCCACATCCAGACGGGTCTAATCTGCATCCAGGCAGGTCTAATCCACATCCAGGCAGGTCTAATCTGCATCCAGGCAGGTCTAATCCGCATCCAGGCAGGTCTAATCCACATCCAGGCAGGTCTAATCCACATCCAGGCAGGTCTAATCTGCATCCAGGCAGGTCTAATCCACATCCAGGCAGGTCTAATCCACATCCAGGCAGGTCTAATTTGCATCCAGGCAGGTCTAATCCACATCCAGGCAGGTCTAATCTGCATCCAGGCAGGTCTAATCTGCATCCAGGCAGGTCTAATCCACATCCAGGCAGGTCTAATCTGCATCCAGGCAGGTCTAATCCACATCCAGGCAGGTCTAATCTGCATCCAGGCAGGTGTAATATGCATGTCCTGTCTGCCATTTTGTTTTATTTTGCTTTCCCTCAGCAAACTATGAACATCCCCTCTTCAACACTGCTCCCAAGGTCGACAAGTCCCATCTCATCCTCACCCCGATCCGTTTGTCCCTTTGTTGAACACAATGTAGCTTTTTAGCTCCACCCCGCCTTATCATGGCCTTGTTGTCATATTTGGGTCTGGTAAATACTCAACATAGATCTATGTGCTGATTGGAGCAGAGCAGTGCTGTGTTGTGGATGGGAGAATCTCTTCCCTCTACTGTGAGGAACGCTAGACATGTGTTATCTGTAGAGCCTGGGCAGTGTGGAGGTAGGAGGGAGAGTTTATCTGTTCACTCACTTCTGACCTCTCTATCCATGTGAATGTTCAGGTTGTTAGGGAGATACTGTAGAGTGAGAGAGGGAGGGAGCGGGTGGGACACTGACATACTTTCTCTTAGGTCTCATATTCTCTCACTCTCTGTCTCTCTTTCTCTCTGTCTGTCTCTCACTCTCTGTCTCTCTGCATCACTATCTCTTCTGGAGACACAGGACATGTTGTTTGGTTTGGTACTGTTTTTAAGGGGGTGGTTGCTTGTTTGACACTGGTCCTGTATAGGTCCAGTGAGAGACTGGTGCTGTATAAATCCAGTGAGAGACTGGTGCTGTATAGGTCCAGTAAAAGACTGGTCCTGTATAGGTCCAGTGAGAGAGTGGTTCTGTATAGGTCCAGTGAGAGAGTGGTTCTGTATAGGTCCAGTGAGAGAGTGGTTCTGTATAGGTCCAGTGAGAGAGTGGTTCTGTATAGGTCCAGTGTGAGAGTGGTTCTGTATAGGTCCAGTGAGAGAGTGGTCCTGTGTAGGTCCAGTGTGAGAGTGGTTCTGTATAGGTCCAGTGAGAGAGTGGTTCTGTATAGGTCCAGTGTGATAGTGGTTCTGTATAGGTCCAGTGAGAGAGTGGTTCTGTATAGGTCCAGTGAGAGAGTGGTTCTGTATAGGTCCAGTGAGAGACTGGTCTGGTGGTGAACTGCTAGGACCAGCAGGTGATCACACAGACTGGCAATCCTTCACAAACTGCTCTGTGCGTACACAGAGCTGCTGTCCAAAGACAAGCACAGAGCACACACACCACGAAATGGATGTTAGGACGGCAGCCATGTTGGGTTAGCTTCTTTGTGGAGCCAGGGGTGGGAGGGAGAGAGAGAGAGAGGGAGGGAGGGAGAGAGAGAGAGAGAGAGAGAGAGGGGGGAGGGGGGGGGGGGAGAGAGAGAGAGAGAGAGAGAGAGAGAGAGAGAGAGAGAGAGAGAGAGAGAGAGAGAGAGAGAGAGAGAGAGAGAGAGAGAGAGAGAGAGAGAGAGAGAGAAATTAATAAAAACAGGAACATTTTACATTTTGGTTAGAAATTCAAAAGGAAATTATCTCAACTGAGAAAAATGTCCTCCTGTGTGCTACCTATATCCCCCACTAGAATCCCCATACTTTAATGAAGACAGTTTCTCCATCCTGGAGGGGGAAATCAATCATTTCCAGACCCAGGGACATATACTAGTCTGTGGCGACCTAAATGCCAGAACTGGACAAGAACCTGACACCCTCAGCACACAGGGGGACAAACACCTACCTGGAGGTGACAGCATTCCCTCCCCCATATGCCCCCCTAGGCACAACTACGACAACATAACCAACAAAAACGGGTCACGACTCCTGCAGCTCTGTCGCACACTGGGTATGTACATAGTCAATGGTAGGCTTCGAGGGGACTCCTATGGTAGGCACACCTATAGCTCATCTCTTGGCAGTAGTACTGTAGACTACTTTATCACTGACCTCAACCCAGAGTCTCTCAGAGCGTTCACAGTCAGCCCACTGACACCCCTATCAGACCACAGCAAAATCACAGTCTACTTGAACAGAGCAATACTCAATCATGAGGCATCAAAGCCAAAGGAACTGAATAATATTAAGAAATGCTATAGATGGAAGGAAAATAGTGTTGAAACCTACCAAAAAACAATTAGGAAACAACAAATTCAATCCATTCTAGACAACTTCCTGGACAAAACGTTCCACTGTAATAGTGAAGGTGTAAACTTGGCAGTAGAAAACCTAAACAGTATATTTGACCTCTCAGCTTCCCTATCAAATCTAAAAATCTCTAACAGAAAACCAAAGAAAAGTAATAACAGTGATAAATGGTTTGATGAAGAATGCAAAAACCTAAGAAAGAAATTGAGAAACCTATCCAACCAAAAACATAGAGACCCAGAAAACCTGAGCCTACGCCTTCACTATGGTGAATCACTAAAACAATACAGAAATACACTACGGAAAAAGAAGGAACAGCATGTCAGAAATCAGCTCAATGTAATTGAAGAATCCATAGACTCTAACCACTTCTGGGAAAATTGGAAAACACTAAACAAACAACAACACGAAGAGCTATCTATCCAAAACGGAGATGTATGGGTAAACCACTTCTCCAACCTTTTGGCCCTATAACAGAGAACAAACAGCAAAAAAATATACATGATCAAATGCAAATCTTAGAATCAACTATTAAAGACTACCAGAACCCACTGGATTCTCCAATTACATTGAATGAACTGTCACGATCGTCTACCAATGAGGAGGACCAAGGCGCAGCGTTGAAAGCGAACATATTTATTAAATTGGAATGATCACACGATCAAAACAACAGGCGATAACGTGATGTCTACGGTTATACACAAACCAAAATAGAACAAAATCCCACAAACCCGAATGAAAAACAGACAGTTTAAATATGGCTCCCAATCAGAGACAACCCACGACAGCTGACACTCGTTGCCTCTGATTGGGAGTCACTCTGGCCAACATAGAAATAAACACCCATAGAAACAAAACCCATAGATCTACACACCCTGGCTCAACATAACAGTGTCCCCAGAGCCAGGGCGTGACAGTACCCCCCCCTAAAGGCGCGGACTCCGACCGCGTCAACCAAAACCCACAGGGGAGGGACCGGGTGGGCACTCCGCATAGGCGGCGGATCCGGCTCCGGACCTGATCCCCGCTCCCTCTCCAACCCCCCAAAGTACCCCTGGTCCGGTCTGGCCCCGCTGGCTGGAGCTGGACTGCACACTGGTGGAGCGGATTGCTCTAGCTCCGGCGTGAAGCATCTGACCGGTGCCGGACCAGCCACCGGTGGAACAGGCACGGGCCGTGCCGGACTGACGACGCACACCACTGGCTTGGTGTGGGGAGCAGGAGCGGGCCGAGCCGGGCTGTCGGGCGCACCCCTGACTTGGTGCGGGAACAGGCACGGGCCGTGCCGGACTGAACGACGCACACCACTGGCTTGGTGTGGGGAGCAGGAGCCGGGCCGAGCCGGGCTGTCGAGCGCACCCCTGACTTGGTGCGGGGAGCAGGAACGGGCCGAGCCGGGCTGACGGGCGCACCACTGGCTTGGTGGGGGGAGCAGGAATGGGCCGGACTGGGCTGGCGACGCGCACCGTAGACTTGGTGCGAGTGGCAGGAACAGGCCGGACCGTACTGGGAACACACACCACTGGCCCTACGTAGGGATCAGGAACAGGCCGGACCGGACTGGCAACACACGCCAGTACCTCTCGCCGTGCCTCTACATCCTCCCTCCCCCTGGTGACCAGTGACTCCCGTAACCTGGCGGCCTCCTGCTGCCCCCGTCGTCCACGGCGTTAGCCCCCCTAAAAAATGTATGGGCGTCTCCCCTACCCGTGGACCAGGTCTCCATGTCCCTCGCCAGCCTTTCGCCCCTTCTGCCACAAGGTCAAGCCCTTCTCTTCCTCACTCGGCTTGACCCAGTCGAGGAGGCGAAGGAGATCTGTTAGGGATCTCCTGGCGATGGCTCCTGGACACGCTGCTTGGTCACATCTTGGTGGGATTTTCTGTCACGATCGTCTACCAATGAGGAGGACCAAGGCGCAGCGTTGAAAGCGAACATATTTATTAAATTGGAATGATCACACGATCAAAACAACAGGCGATAACGTGATGTCTACGGTTATACACAAACCAAAATAGAACAAAATCCCACAAACCCGAATGAAAAACAGACAGTTTAAATGTGGCTCCCAATCAGAGACAACCCACGACAGCTGACACTCGTTGCCTCTGATTGGGAGTCACTCTGGCCAACATAGAAATAAACACCCATAGAAACAAAACCCATAGATCTACACACCCTGGCTCAACATAACAGTGTCCCCAGAGCCAGGGCGTGACAGAACTACAGGACAAAATACAAACCCTCCAACCCAAAAAGTCCTGTGGTGTTGATGGTATCCTCAATGAAATGATCAAATATACAGACCACAAATTTCAATTAGCTATACTTAAACTCTTTAACATCATCCTTAGCTCTGGCATCTTCCCCAATATTTGGAACCAAGGACTGATCACCCCAATCCACAAAAGTGGAGACAAATTTGACCCCAATAACTACCGTGGGATATGCGTCAACAGCAACCTTGGGAAAATCCTCTGCATTATCATTAACAGCAGACTAGTTAATTTCCTCAGTGAAAACAATGTACTGAGCAAATGTCAAATTGGCTTTTTACCAAATTACCGTACGGCAGACCACGTATTCACCCTGCACACCCTAATTGACAAACAAACAAACCAAAACAAAAGGCAAAGTCTTCTCATGCTTTGTTGATTTCAAAAAAGCTTTTGACTCAATTTGGCATGAGGGTCTGCTATACAAATTGATGGAAAGTGGGGTTGGGGGAAAAACATACGACATTATAAAATCCATGTACACAAGCAACAAGTGTGCGGTTAAAATTGGCAAAAAAACACACATTTCTTTCCACAGGGCCGTGGGGTGAGACAGGGATGCAGTTTAAGCCCCACCCTCTTCAACATATATATCAACGAATTGGCGAGGGCACTAGAACAGTCTGCAGCACCCGGCCTCACCCTGCTAGAATCTGAAGTCAAATGTCTTCTGTTTGCTGATGATCTGGTGCTTCTGTCACCAACCAAGGAGGGCCTACAGCAGCACCTAGATCTTCTGCACAGATTCTGTCAGACCTGGGACCTGACAGTAAATCTCAGTAAGACAAAAATAATGGTGTTCCAAAAAGGTCCAGTTGCCAGGACCACAAATACAAATTCCATCTAGACACCGTTGCCCTAGAGCACACAAAAAACTATACATACCTCGGCCTAAACATCAGCGCCACAGGTAACTTCCACAAAGCTGTGAACGATCTGAGAGACAAGGCAAGAAGGGCCTTCTATGCCATCAAAAGGAACATAAAATTTGACATACCAATTAGGATCTGGCTAAAAATACTTGAATCAGTTATAGAACCCATTGCCCTTTATGGTTCTGAGGTCTGGGGTCCGCTCACCAACCAAGAATTCACAAAATGGGACAAACACCAAATTGAGACTCTGCATGCAGAATTCTGCAAAAACATCCTCTGTGTACAACGTAAAACACCAAATAATGCATGCAGAGCAGAATTAGGCCAATACCCGCTAATTATCAAAATCCAGAAAAGAGCCGTTAAATTCTATAACCACTTAAAAGGAAGCGATTCCCAAACCTTCCATAACAAAGCCATCACCTACAGAGAGATGAACTTGGAGAAGAGTCCCCTAAGTAAGCTTGTCCTGGGGCTCTGTTCACAAACACAAACAGACCCCACACAGCCCCAGGACAACAACAACAACAATAACACAATTAGACCCAACCAAATCATGAGAAAACAAAAAGATAATTACTTGACACATTGGAAAGAACAAACAAAAAAAAACAGAGCAAACTAGAATGCTATTTGGCCCTAAACAGAGAGTACACAGTGGCAGAATACCTGACTACTGTGACTGACCCAAACTTAAGGAAAGCTTTGACTATGTACAGACTCAGTGAGCATAGCCTTGCTATTGAGAAAGGCCGCCGTAGGCAGACCTGGCTCTCAAGAGAAGACAGGCTATGTGCACACTGCCCACAAAATGAGGTGGAAACTGAGCTGCACTTCCTAACCTCCTGCCAAATGTATGACCATATTAGAGACACATATCTCCCTCAGATTACAGCGATCCACAAAGAATTCGAAAACAAACCCAATTTTGATAAACTCCCTTATCTACTGCGTGAAAAACCACAGTGTGCCATCATAGCTGCAAGATTTGTGACCTGTTGCCACAAGAAAAGGGCAACCAGTGAAGAACAAACACCATTGTAAATACCACCCATATTTATGTTTATTTATTTTCCCATTTGTACTTTAACTATTTGCACATTGTTACAACACTGTATATATACATAATATGCCATTTGAAATGTCTTTATTCTTTTGAAACTTCTGAGTGTAATGTTTACTGTTAATATTTATTGTTTATTTCACTTTTGTTTACTATCTACTTCACTTGCTTTGGCAATGTTAACACACGTTTCCCATGCCAATAAAGCCCTTAAATTGAAATTGAAATTGAATTGAATTAAGAGAACAACAACAATAACACAATTAGACCCAACCAAATCATGAGAAAACAAAAAGAGAATAACTTGACACATTGGAAAGAACAAACAAAAAAACAGAGCAAACTAGAATGCTATTTGGCCCTAAACAGAGAGTACACAGTGACAGAATACCTGACCACTGTGACTGACCCAAACTTAAGGAAAGCTTTGACTATGTACAGACTCAGTGAGCATAGCCTTGCTATTGAGAAAGGCCGCCGTAGGCAGACCTGGCTCTCAAGAGAAGACAGGCTATGTGCACACTGCCATGAGAAAACAAAAAGAGAATTACTTGACACATTGGAAAGAACAAACAAAAAAACAGAGCAAACTAGAATGCTATTTGGCCCTAAACAGAGAGTACACAGTGGCAGAATACCTGACCACTGTGACTGACCCAAACATAAGGAAAGCTTTGACTATGTACAGACTCAGTGAGCATAGCCTTGCTATTGAGAAAGGCCACCGTAGGCAGACCTGTCTCTCAAGAGAAGACAGGCTATGTGCACACTGCCCACAAAATGAGGTGGAAACTGAGCTGCACTTCCTAACCTCCTGCCAAATGTATGACCATATTAGAGACACACATTTCCCTCAGATTACAGCGATCCACAAATAATTAAAAAACAAACCCAATTTTGATAAACTCCCTTATCTACTGGGTGAAAAACCACAGTGTGCCATCACAGCTTCAAGATTTGTGACCTGTTGCCACAAGAAAAGGGCAACCAGTGAAGAACAAACACCATTGTAAATACCACCCATATTTATATTTATTTATTTTTCCATTTGTACTTTAACTATTTGCACATTGTTACAACACTGTATATATACATAATATGACATTTGAAATGTCTTTATTCTTTTGAAACTTCTGAGTGTAATGTTTACTGTTAATATTTATTGTTTATTTCACTTTTGTTTACTATCTACTTCACTTGCTTTGGCAATGTTAACACACGTTTCCCATGCCAATAAAGCCCTTAAATTGAAATTGAAATTGAATTGAATTGAGAGAACAACAACAATAACACAATTAGACCCAACCAAATCATGAGAAAACAAAAAGAGAATAACTTGACACATTGGAAAGAACAAACAAAAAAACAGAGCAAACTAGAATGCTATTTGGCCCTAAACAGAGAGTACACAGTGACAGAATACCTGACCACTGTGACTGACCCAAACTTAAGGAAAGCTTTGACTATGTACAGACTCAGTGAGCATAGCCTTGCTATTGAGAAAGGCCGCCGTAGGCAGACCTGGCTCTCAAGAGAAGACAGGCTATGTGCACACTGCCATGAGAAAACAAAAGAGAATTACTTGACACATTGGAAAGAACAAACAAAAAAACAGAGCAAACTAGAATGCTATTTGGCCCTAAACAGAGAGTACACAGTGGCAGAATACCTGACCACTGTGACTGACCCAAACATAAGGAAAGCTTTGACTATGTACATACTCAGTGAGCATAGCCTTGCTATTGAGAAAGGCCACCGTAGGCAGACCTGGCTCTCAAGAGAAGACAGGCTATGTGCACACTGCCCACAAAATGAGGTGGAAACTGAGCTGCACTTCCTAACCTCCTGCCAAATGTATGACCATATTAGAGACACACATTTCCCTCAGATTACAGCGATCCACAAAGAATTCAAAAACAAACCCAATTTTGATAAACTCCCTTATCTACTGGGTGAAAAACCACAGTGTGCCATCACAGCTTCAAGATTTGTGACCTGTTGCCACAAGAAAAGGGCAACCAGTGAAGAACAAACACCATTGTAAATACCACCCATATTTATATTTATTTATTTTTCCATTTGTACTTTAACTATTTGCACATTGTTACAACACTGTATATATACATAATATGCCATTTGAAATGTCTTTATTCTTTTGAAACTTCTGAGTGTAATGTTTACTGTTAATATTTATTGTTTATTTCACTTTTGTTTACTATCTACTTCACTTGCTTTGGCAATGTTAACAGACGTTTCCCATGCCAATAAAGCCCTTAAATTGAATTGAATTGAATTGAGAGAGAGAGAGAGAGAGAGAGAGAGAGAGATATGCATTACATTTTTTTATGACTTTGCATGTAAAGAATGCCTTCCATGTTTGATTAATCGATACATTTAGCATAGAGATGAGCATTTAATAGTTTTATGGGTGACGTGACTTTCAATAGACATGAATGTTAGGAGATGAAAGTTGTGGGGATAAACAGTGTAAGGAGACATTTTCGGCTTGTGAATTTAGAATGATAAGCTTGGGGAAAGGGTTTGCCAGCTCCAGTTCAGGGTAGATAGATAGTGTAAAGCTTGGGGAAAGGAGTTGCCAGCTCCAGTTCAGGGTAGATAGATAGTGTAAAGCTTGGGGAAAGGAGTTGCCAGCTCCAGTTCAGGGTAGATAGATAGTGTAAAGCTTGGGGAAAGGGGTTGCCAGCTCCAGTTCAGGGTAGATAGATAGTGTAAAGCTTGGGGAAAGGAGTTGCCAGCTCCAGTTCAGGGTAGATATATAGTGTAAAGCTTGGGGAAAGGAGTTGCCAGCTCCAGTTCAGGGTAGATAGATAGTGTGTGTGTTGTGTGTGTGTGTGACTCTGAGCCCTGGGGAGAAGAATCATAAATCAACTACATGGGATGTTTCAGCCATGTTCACAGTAGCAACACAGACTATAAAACAAAGCAGAAGAACTCTGACTAAGCTTTCGTCGGTTTTTTCCTTCTGTGCCCCCACTATCAAAATATAAAGTCTGAAAATCCATAGGTTAACATCACTCAACAAGCCCCACGCTTTATCAAATTCACAGGGCTCACGGTAATTTTTGGCACACTTTCAAAACACGTCTCTGGCTTGGAAGCCTTTGGTATATTATAACAATGGTCATAATCCATTTAGGCGGCAGGTAGCTTAGTGGTTAAGAGCGTTGTGCCAGTAACCGAAAGGTCGCTGGTTCTAATCCCCGAGCCGACTAGGTGAAAAATCTGTCGATGTGCCCTTGAGCAAGGCACTTAACCCTAATTGCTCCTGTAAGTCGCTCTGGATAAGAGCGTCTGCTAAATGACTAATTAATTAATAATTAATTAAAAAAAAATAAAAAATTAATTAAAATAATCCATAATAAGGCCACTATAAACCAATAGTCTTTTCTCTCTCTCTCTCTCTTAACTCTCCCCCATTCTCTCTCTCCTTCCCTTTATCTACTCCCTGTGTAACATATCCCTTACAGATAGGGATATGGTCATCTTTTCATCTCCCCGGGTACACCTGGGACAGTTTAGAGGCCATGTGGAAGCCATTGGGACGGGAACGATGAGCCCACTGATCAGAGAAAGATGTGCCTCTCTGGGGCTCCTGCATGGTTGGATCCCAGGACCCCTATTTGCTTTGTCTCGCCCTTTTTAACATTCTCTCTATCTCTCTAAGACCCCCTCTGCACTTAACCCCCAATCAGTCTCCTCGTTTTTTAGTTTGTGTTCTGTCTTGCTCTCTCGCTCTCTCTCTCTCTCTCTCTCTCTCTCTCTCTCTCTCTCTCTCTCTCTCTCTCTCTCTCTCTCTCTCTCTCTCTCTCTCTCTCTCTCTCATTATCTCACTCACTGTCTTTCTCTCTCTCTCGATCTCTCTCTTTCTCTCTCTCATTCTCTCTCTCTCTCTCTCTCACTCTCTCTCTCTCTCTCTCTCTCTCTCTTTTTTTTTCTCTCTATTTTTCTCCCTCCCTTCTCTCTCTCTCTCTCTCTCTCTCTCTCTCTCTCTCTCTCTCTCGCTCTCTCTCTCTCTCTCTCTCTCTCTCTCTCTCTCTCTCTCTCTCTCTCTCTCTCTCTCTCTCTCTCTCTCTCTCTCTCTCTCTCTCTCTCTCTCTAACCTCTCTCTCTCCATCTCTCCTGAGCCTGGTAAAGTGATTGGAGAGGCAGCAGCAGTGTGGTGAAATGAAAGTGGCCATGATGAAGGCTTAAGGATATAGCTGTAGGGTTGAGTTTGCATCCCCTTGTGTGTTCCTGTCTCTCTCTTTCCTTCCCTCTTCCACTGTTTTCATGTCTCTCTCTTTCCTTCCACACAGCCTGTCTCAGGTTCTGTCCCCCAGCCAAGTCACCTCTCCAACATATGCTGATGTAATGCTGCTGTCTCCAACCCCAACCAATCAAACAGCAACTGCCTCCAATAACAATCCACTCTCTCCTACTGTTTCCCATTCCTAAACCTCAGTCAAATTACATTTTCATTGGAGACTACGCATATTAGGTTAAGATTTCCATTAGGCCAAATTAAGATGAAAGGGAGGGTGTCTGCTCTGAATTAAAATTGTTTGACAGAGAGTGTTTCAGAAAGGACATTCATGAACTAAAATCAACCTCCACCGGATCTTATTTAGATGTGTTTAATCATGCGTAGTTGCGTACAGTAGACACCACACACAGCCAGCGTAATTCACAATACTGAAACATGGAATCCACACACATGGTACATTCCAACAGATGCCCACATACACACACACACACACACACGCACACGCACACGCACACACACACACACACACACGCAAAGAAACATGCAACCAGATGGCCAAATTAACATATACACATGCACGCACACACACAAACAGACACACGCTGTACAGTACAGTTCGGGGGGAGCTGCTGATATCTCCTAAATCTGACATGAAACACCACCAGGCCAGGCAGGTCAGCTCCTCTACACACACAGCAGGAGGATCACCGTCTATCTGCCCTGGCTCTATTTGCTCAGCACTGCTTTACAATAACAGTTTCTGTCTCCATACTTGTCTGTAATAGATCTGTGTTTTTGGAAGATGAGTGAGAGACCTAAGAAGTGATACTAATCATCTCCCGGGATCTTAGGCCAATAGATAAATGTATGAATGGAGGGATCTGGAACAGATGTTTTTCTTCCAGTATACGAGGATAGAGGGTGAATGCTGGGTCAAAATGGTGCTCGGTGGGGAAGCGAGCTGGCTTTGTGGAGGTCATTTCTCCAGCGGTGTCAGTGAAGCAGCTGACAGATTCCTCTTACAGTATCCCTGGTCTGGATCACAGACTGTCTTCCTCAAACCATTGACACTACATTAAATCAATGTGTATCCTGTCACGTTATGAAGATTCACAATGACTGCACAGGACACAAACCATAAGACACTATTCCTGTAGTACTAACTCATATTATACACCTCCCTTGAGTCACAGACATGCACACGCACGCGCAGACACACACACAATCTGCCCTGTGTTCCCCCTCTACTTCTCCAACATTACACACACGTTCCCATCTCCTGTTTCCCAGGAACAGCCAGGGAATAAAAGCTCCCCCCACCCCCCGCTCCCTCTCTCCCTCCGTCTGCCCTAGCCACATCCAGGGGTCTCGTGGTTGCTTCGGGCCCTCCACAGCTGTGCTCTCTGTGCTGTGGTTGTGGGGGTGAGAGGGCTGGGGTGGAAGAGGTAGTTAGGTGGGGTGGAGGGGGTCGGCGAGCGGGAGGGGGGTTGAGACTGGGGGTCTAGGGGCCAGGAATGTTAATTGGGAAGATTGTTTTAATAAGGCCCTGATTGCAGATGCTGAAAGGTGGGTGGTGGTGGGGCCGCACAGACATACAGACATGCATCTGGGGGACTCATGTTCACCAACAGCACCGGCAGGAGGGAGAGAGAGAGACAGCAGAAGTCGTGTGCGGACCACAGAGATGGATTAGGATGAGCTGTGGTAGTGTGTCTGTGTGAAGGCCTGGGGGAGGAGTCTATGAGCAAAGGACTTAAAGGAATGAGTGTACTGTTAGACCAAGAGGTTCTATTACACTACAAGAAACCATACTGAATAGGTACCTGTGTGTGTGTGTGTGTGTGTGTGTGTGTGTGTGTGTGTGTGTGTGTGTGTGTGTGTGTGTGTGTGAGGGAGGGAGGGAGAAACAGACAGAGAGAGGGAGAAATAGAGAGAGATTTAATGTTCACAGAAGTAACAAGCCCCTAATTAGGAAACACCAACAGCAGCTCTCACTGTCAGAATAGATGAGCTGCAACACACACACAAACAATGGAGTGCTACTTCATTTTTACAGTAAGAGGGGATATGATGGGTCTGAGAACCCCCAGACATGCAGTATTCAGTAACTGCCTGCATCACCACAACAGGATTCATTCTCCTCTTGCCTGTTAGACCTGGCTCACTTCTGCTGGCTCACTGCTGCTGGCTCACTTCTGCTGGCTCACTTCTGCTGGCTCACTTCTGCTGGCTCTCTGATGCTGGCTCACTTCTGCTTGCTCTGCTGCTGGCTCACTGCTGCTGGTGGTACAGTGTATTGTGTGTGCTGGAACAGTGTATTGTCTGTGCTGGTACAGTGTATTGTGTGTGTGCGTGTTTGCACAAAGCAGGAGTTTCCCTCACCCCACTTCACAGGTGGGTAGTGGGCTGCGGCTGGGGCCTCAGTGCTTCTAGGTATGGTTGTTGGACTGGGCTGTGTGTGCGTGTGCGTGTGCGTATGTGTGTGTGTGTGTCAGAGAACTCCAGTCCTGAGGCTGTACAGTGAGGGGTAGAGCAGGGTTAGTGGGGTGCTGGGTTCTCTACTAGAGAGCGCTAGAAGGCAACTACATCTGGGCTGGGGAGAGCGCTAGAGAGCTAGAAGGCTACTACATCTGGGCTGGGGAGAGCGCTAGAGAGCTAGAAGGCTACTACATCTGGGCTGGGGAGAGCGCTAGAGAGCTAGAAGGCTACTACATCTGGGCTGGGGAGAGCGCTAGAGAGCTAGAAGGCAACTACATCTGGGCTGGGGAGAGCGCTAGAGGGCTAGAAGGCTACTACATCTGGGCTGGGGAGAGCGCTAGAGGGCTAGGAAGGCTACTACATCTGGGCTGGGGAGAGCGCTAGAGGGCTAGAAGGCTACTACATCTGGGCTGGGGAGAGCGCTAGAGGGCTAGAAGGCTACTACATCTGGGCTGGGGAGAGCGCTAGAGAGCTAGAAGGCAACTACATCTGGGCTGGGGAGAGCGCTAGAGAGCTAGAAGGCAACTACATCTGGGCTGGGGAGAGCGCTAGAAAGCTAGAAGGCAACTACATCTGGGCTGGGGAGAGTGCTAGAGTGCTAGAGGGCTAGAAGGCTACTACATCTGGGCTGGGGAGAGCGCTAGAGAGCTAGAAGGCTACTACATCTGGGCTGGGGAGAGCGCTAGAGGGCTAGAAGGCTACTACATCTGGGCTGGGGAGAGCGCTAGAGAGCTAGAAGGCTACTACATCTGGGCTGGGGAGAGCGCTAGAGAGCTAGAAGGCAACTACATCTGGGCTGGGGAGAGCGCTAGAGGGCTAGAAGGCTTCTACATCTGGGCTGGGGAGAGCGCTAGAGAGCTAGAAGGCAACTACATCTGGGCTGGGGAGAGCGCTAGAGAGCTAGAAGGCAACTACATCTGGGCTGGGGAGAGCGCTAGAGGGCTAGAAGGCTACTACATCTGGGCTGGGGAGAGCGCTAGAGGGCTAGAAGGCTACTACATCTGGGCTGGGGAGAGCGCTAGAGAGCTAGAAGGCAACTACATCTGGGCTGGGGAGAGCGCTAGAGGGCTAGAAGGCTACTACATCTGGGCTGGGGAGAGCGCTAGAGGGCTAGAAGGCTACTACATCTGGGCTGGGGAGAGCGCTAGAGAGCTAGAAGGCAACTACATCTGGGCTGGGGAGAGCGCTAGAGGGCTAGAAGGCTACTACATCTGGGCTGGGGAGAGCGCTAGAGGGCTAGAAGGCTACTACAGTATCTAGGCAGATCCATGTACAGTCAGGCCTCCAGACACTGAATACCTTTACTGTTGAACACTAGATCAGGGCCAACACAGTCAACATACTCTGTCATTATGTTTATCAGGAATGTCCATGCCTTGCCATTTCTTCCAGCAGTTATGCAAAATTGTTACAGTAGTCACCCCCCCCCCAAAAAAGGTTATATATTATCTATTTTTGACCTTAGAAGAGACATTTACCCAGATTTACTGATAACATAAGTTATACTGACTGTTGCTTATAGAGCCCAGCTCAGCAGGTTAGATAAGAACACATCATACTGAATGTACACACTTGTCTTTATTTATAGACAGATCTACCTGTTTGGACAATGTAGTATCAAAGGTTGTATTTGTATGAAGGTACTTATTTACCATCCCTTTATCCTGGTTATTGTTTAATGACTCTGTGAATCTCCCCAGAGTGCCATCAGGAGGAATGCTATTGGATCAAGTTGTGTAAACGGAGCATTGGCTTCACCTCAGCCAATCCCTGATGAGGAAAGTACTGTATACACATTAATGAGAGCGGCTGGTAACCATAGTACCTAACTGTGTGTTTCCACAACAGGTAACTAACGGGTAACAGGTTCCCTTCCAGCTCCAAACTGCCTGTTAATCACTTGCAGATATGTACCGTAGGAGCTGACTGTTCAGGAAATGGCCCGTAAACTGTTTCTCTTGTGTTTTTTCTATCATAAAATGTAAACGTGATAATCTGCTGCAGATGTTTGTTACATAGTTTGCCCGGTGGCAGGTCTTCTTACTGTGATGCTGTTGCTGCTTTCTAAATTCAATTATCTTTCAGTGGAGAGCATTGTAAGGGTAGGCTTACATTCCTGCTAGTACCCCAGCCCTGGAAAAACAAAACACTTTCTTTATTTTACTTCAGCTACCACTACCCAGCACTCCAATCAAACAGCCTCTGTTTATTGAACTAAAAGGTGCCAAGTCACTCAGTCACTTAGTCACTCATATAAACCTGCCTTCCTCGGCCCTCTGCCCTCCCTGCCTCTCCCCGTGTCCACCCAACCCAACACCATCTCTCCCTGCCTCTCCCCGTGTCCACCCAACCCAACACCATCTCTCCCTTCCTCTCCACGTGTCCACCCAACCCAACACCATCTGTCCCTGCCTCTCCCCGTGTCCACCGAACCCAACACCATCTGTCCCTGCCTCTCCCCGTGTCCACCCAACCCAACACCATCTCTCCCTTCCTCTCCCAGTGTCCACCCAACCCAACACCATCTCTCCCTTCCTCTCCCCGTGTCCACCCAACCCAACACCATCTCTCCCTGCCTCTCCCCGTGTCTACCCAACCCAACACCATCTCTCCCTTCCTCTCCACGTGTCCACCCAACCCAACACCATCTCTCCCTTCCTCTCCCTGTGTCCACCTAACCCAACACCATCTCTCCCTGCCTCTCCCCGTGTCTACCCAACCCAACACCATCTCTCCCTTCCTCTCCCCATGTCCACCCAACCCAACACCATCTCTCCCTGCCTCTCCCCGTGTCTACCCAACCCAACACCATCTCTCCCTTCCTCTCCCCATGTCCACCCAACCCAACACCATCTCTCCCTTCCTCTCCCCGTGTCTACCCAACCCAACACCATCTCTCCCTTCCTCTCCACGTGTCCACCCAACCCAACACCATCTCTCCCTGCCTCTCCCCCGTGTCTACCCAACCCAACACCATCTCTCCCTTCCTCTCCCCATGTCCACCCAACCCAACACCATCTCTCCCTTCCTCTCCCCGTGTCTACCCAACCCAACACCATCTCTCCCTTCCTCTCCACGTGTCCACCCAACCCAACACCATCTGTCCCTGCCTCTCCCTGTGTCCACCCAACCCAACACCATCTGTCCCTGCCTCTCCCCGTGTCCACCCAACCCAACACCATCTGTCCCTGCCTCTCCCCGTGTCCACCCAACCCAACACCATCTCTCCCTTCCTCTCCCCATGTCCACCCAACCCAACACCATCTCTCCCTTCCTCTCCCCGTGTCTACCCAACCCAACACCATCTCTCCCTTCCTCTCCACGTGTCCACCCAACCCAACACCATCTGTCCCTGCCTCTCCCCGTGTCCACCCAACCCAACACCATATGTCCCTGCCTCTCCCCGTGTCTACCCAACCCAACACCATCTGTCCCTGCCTCTCCCCGTGTCCACCCAACCCAACACCATCTCTCCCTTCCTCTCCCCGTGTCCACCCAACCCAACACCATCTCTCCCTTCCTCTCCCCGTGTCCACCCAACCCAACACCATCTCTCCCTTCCTCTCCCTGTGTCCACCCAACCCAACACCATCTCTCCCTGCCTCTCCCCGTGTCTACCCAACCCAACACCATCTCTCCCTTCCTCTCCCTGTGTCCACCCAACCCAACACCATCTCTCCCTTCCTCTCCCTGTGTCCACCCAACCCAACACCATCTCTCCCTGCCTCTCCCCGTGTCTACCCAACCCAACACCATCTCTCCCTTCCTCTCCCCGTGTCCACCCAACCCAACACCATCTCTCCCTTCCTCTCCCCGTGTCCACCCAACCCAACACCATCTCTCCCTGCCTCTCCCCGTGTCTACCCAACCCAACACCATCTCTCCCTTCCTCTCCCCGTGTCCACCCAACCCAACACCATCTCTCCCTTCCTCTCCCTGTGTCCACCCAACCCAACACCATATCTCTGTACCACCAGCCTGAAGAGAACACTTAATGACCATTTAAACAAACACAGTCACTCAATGGCCTCTCTGTCTTTCTGCAGGACCGTGGGGCAGGGTTTCCTCTCTCTCGCTCTGTCTGTGTGCGTGCGTGTGTGTGTGTGTGTGTGTGCACGTTTGTGCGTGCTTGCGTTGTAATGGTGGGGGGCTAAAGAGATGAGGTGGTATGAGCCATGTTTGCAGTCTGCCAGTCCCCCTCCTCCCTGGTCTCTCTCCAGCCTCGCTGTATGCCTGACTAGTGTGGAGATGCCCTCTGCTATGTGACAGAAGGGCGCGGGCAGCCATCTTCCATGCAGGGTACCAGCCCTGGGCTTTGACTGGAAACACTCTCACTACACATTCCAGGTGCCCATCCCGCTCTCAAAACCATCACCACACTCACAGCAGAGAGGGAAATGCTTAGACATAGACAGATGCTTGGAAGAAGATGACAGATGACTTTGTCCATACAATAATAATAAAAAAAAAGTAAAATAATTTATTATATCAATATGGATATCTATGATCGTCAAAATATTGATAGTAACATAATATTTTGGGTCACATGTACCCATGACTTGTTTATTTACAAAGGGAGCGACATAGTTAACATAGATAATTAACATAGTTAATTTGGACATCCTGTCCCCTCTCTATGACATCACTCAGTCTGCTCCCACAGTGGTTTTGGTAAATGCTAAGGGGGATCCTTGGGCTGACCCGACCCAAACCCTTACCATAACCCTAACCCTAACCTTAACCCTTATCAACTTCAATAGGGTGACGTCAGAGTTGTGTCGTCCCATGCATCCCACTTAGCAAAAACACATACGTTTTGTCTCATCTCAATTACCTCACCATATTCAGAGTATACAGGACAGGAGGTTGGTGGCACCTTAATTGGGGAGGACAGGCTCATGGTAATGACTGGAGCGGAATTGGTGGAATGTTATCAAATAAATCAAACACATGGTTTCCAGGTGTTTGATGCCATTCCATTTGCGCCGTTAGGGCCATTATTATGAGCCGTTCTACCGTCAGCAGACTCCTGTGGCATACAGGTGCAGATCCTAAAGGCTTGTTAATACTACATGTCTTCATCAGTTCATTGTTACATATTTACTGTCAGTCCGCGGGGGTCTTGTGGTAGACAGTTTGTAACCAATGCCACTCTGTGGACTGGTTTCATTCATGGAGAATATAGTAAGGGACAATGTTGCATAAGCTCTTGTGAGTGGTGTTGAAAGTTGACTTTATTAAACTTAAGACCACTTATGCAACCCACTCGCTCAAGCATATGTAGTGTCCATACATCACGGGTGCACTCCCTTCCCACTCTGCTGGAGTTCTCTATTCTCTCTTCCTGTCTGTTTGTATCTATTCTACATATCTTCAGCATACTGTCATGGCCATAACCCCAGGACCTCTAGTCCTGTCATGTCCATAACCCCAGGACCTCTAGCCCTGTCATGTCCATAACCCCAGGACCTCTAGCCCTGTCATGTCCATAACCCCAGGACCTCTAGTCCTGTCATGTCCATAACCCCAGGACCTCTAGCCCTGTCATGTCCATAACCCCAGGACCTCTAGCCCTGTCATGGCCATAACCCCAGGACCTCTAGCCCTGTCATGTCCATAACCCCAGGACCTCTAGCCCTGTCATGTCCATAACCCCAGGACCTCTAGTCCTGTCATGTCCATAACCCCAGGACCTCTAGTCCTGTCATGTCCATAACCCCAGGACCTCTAGCCCTGTCATGTCCATAACCCCAGGACCTCTAGCCCTGTCATGTCCATAACCCCAGGACCTCTAGTCCTGTCATGTCCATAACCCCAGGACCCCTAGTCATGTCATGTCCATAACCACAGGCCCTCTAGTCCTGTCATGTCCATAACCCCAGGACCTCTACCCCTGTCATGTCCATAACCCCAGGACCTCTAGCCCTGTCATGTCCATAACCCCAGGACCTCTAGTCCTGTCATGTCCATAACCCCAGGACCTCTAGCCCTGTCATGTCCATAACCCCAGGACCTCTAGTCCTGTCATGTCCATAACCCCAGGACCTCTAGTCCTGTCATGTCCATAACCCCAGGACCTTTAGCCCTGTCATGTCCATAACCCCAGGACCTCTAGCCCTGTCATGTCCATAACCCCAGGACCCCTAGCCCTGTCATGGCCATAACCCCAGGACCTCTAGCCCTGTCATGTCCATAACCCCAGGACATCTAGTCCTGTCATGTCCATAACCCCAGGACCTCTAGTCCTCACTGCTCTACTGGGCATGCTCCCTGGGACCTGAGCACTGAGGTATAGGATGTCTGTGAGGAGGAAGAGAGGAGAGAGGGCATGAGCTCACAGCACAGGAACGAGAGAAATAGAGAGAGAAAGAGGAAGCTGCCATGTCCAATCTCATCTCTCTGGTGGTGGGGTCAGGAGGGAAGGAGGGAGAGGGATGGAGGGAGGGAAGGAGGGAGAGGGATGGAGGGAGGGATAGGAGGAGAAAACAGCCGTGGGGCTGTGAGAGGGGTTTAACACACACACTTTTTCACACACATCACACTTACACCCACACTCTGCCTTTGGCAAATTTGCTCCATCTGTACTGCCCCAACCAGCCTGGGGTTTGGGGAGGCAGGACTTAACACGCCATGGATGGCGGCCTATCTTTGATATGAAATGTTGGGAGAGTGGGAGCTGGGGTTAAGGAGAAGGGAATCAGCTGCTGAGGGGGAGAGAGGGATACATATATAGAGAAATACAGAGTGAAAGAGCAGGAGGTGTGGGACCCAAAGGGCAGTGCTGGTGGAGATGGAGACTTTCTATATGGGAGCTCTCACTACACAGCACAGCTTAGCAGAGAACAGCCTAGCAGAGAACAGGCCAGCCCTGGGTTTAGAGCTTTAACAACACTCACTAGCAGAGCCTCAATGCCTTCCCAGTCCACAACCACCCTGCTTCTATTACATCTAACCAAACACACTGTTTATCATTCAAACAGACACATTCCTTTGATAGAGTGATAACATGTTTTGGTATAGTAATCTGTCTCTGTCCTAGGCCCTGATCAGAATAAGTCATATAATATGAACATAGATAGTTCTGTGATGATGAATGAGGAGGAGGAGGAGGAGGAGGAGGAGGAGGAGGAGGAGGAGAGAGGGGAGGTGGATAGAGAGAGAGTGGAGAGCCGTCCTGCTGTTTAAGCCATCACTCTGGGGAAGGATATGGATGTGATAGTCCACACAGCCTTCCACTGGGTGGTCGGTCTGTCCGGAGCCACATAGTAGGACTAATGTCAGTTAAATGTTTACTGTTCATTTTTTATTGTTTATTTCACTTTTGTTCATTATCTATTTCACTTGCTTTGGCTATGTAAATATATGTTTCCCATGCCAATAAAGCCCTTAAATTGAAATTGAAGGCCAAAAGGATCCCTAACCTAAAGTAGCAGCATGCACATCTGGGAGCGATTACTCATTTCATATTTTCTCATTGTTTGCTGTGGAGTCTCTCACTCCTCTCTCCGTTGCTCCACCTCTAATCCCTCTGTTATTTATGGGCCGCCATGTTTGGCCAGTGACGTATAGCCCTGCATTGTGGCGCCCCTCCTTCCCCAAATCAAGACAATTTGTTAACTTTAACAGGAGCAAGACTATCCTTGTAAATACAAGAGCAGAGGAGGGGTGGCCAGCACTGTACAACACATTCACTTCCCTTCCAGGACATGCAACAAAACACTTCTGTCCTTCTCTCCTCTCTCCCGTCGCTCTTGGACACTTTTCCTTTTTCTGTCTTTCTTCTTCTGTGGTTAGTCATGTTCACTCTGACTATAGTTTATTCTCCTGTGGTTAGTCATGTTCACTCTGACTATTGTTTCTTCTTCTGTGGTTAGTCATGTTCACTCTGACTATTATTTCTTCTTCTGTGGTTAGTCATGTTCACTCTGACTATTGTTTCTTCTTCTGTGGTTAGTCATGTTCACTCTGACTATTGTTTCTTCTCCTGTGGTTAGTCATGTTCACTCTGACTATTGTTTCTTCTCCTGTGGTTAGTCATGTTCCCTCTGTCTGTAGTTTCTTCTTCTGTGGTTAGTCATGTTCACTCTGACCAAACCGAAGGCAGATCGATCCAGCTTCCTGTGCATCTTCCAGGTTTCTTTTTGTATGCTTTCGGCCAAATCTTCAGTTCCCCAATGGGTCTTTCTTTAATACACGTGCAGATTTGTGGGGGGAGCTTACTGTAATCCCTTTAATTTCCTCTGAACAAAGCTCATTTGATCATCCCATTCAGGCTTGTGTGCCGCATTAAGTTCATTAATGTCAAAAGCGCACTGGAATCTCTTTTTAATTTGACATTTCAGCATCTGGTTTCAATTTCCCAGGGAAGAAAGAGAGGGTGGGAGAGGAGAACCCATGGGTTTGGGGAGCAAAGAGGGCTAGTTGAAGACCTTCTCTAAGGGAGTGTCCACTATAAGAGATGATCGTAGTTATTTGAGTTAGCCTGTGCTCAGCCCTAGTGTGCTACTGTGGACCTGGGGAGTGATTCGTCAGGTCTGTACAGTTACAGTAGAGCCAGATCTAGACCCAGGCAGAGCCTTGAAGATGTTTCCCACTGTAGACCAGACAGAAGCCTTGCAGCATCCTACCAATGGCTGCTCTCTCCTCAGCCAGCTGTCTGTCAAAATGATAGGGAGCAGTCCTGATAAGATGAGAGTTTTCTCTTAATCAACAACTAATTGAAACACATTGATACACCATTCTGAAAAGGGAAAGATAGTAGATTGATCAACACACACTATTTCTGTAAGACATATTTTATTGTGGACAATGTTGTTTTGTAAAAAGATAGTAGCAGGGGTTCCATGTTTACAGTTTATATACTGAACAAAAATATAAATGCAACATGTAAAGTGTTGGTCCCATGTTTCATGAACTGAAATAAAAGATCCCAGAAATGTTCCATACACACAAAAAGCTTATTTCTCTCAAATGTTGTGCACAAATTTGTTTACATTCCTGTTAGTGAGCATTTCTCCTTTGCCAAGATAATTCATCCACCTGACAGGTGTGTCATATCAAGAACCTCATTAACCAGCATGATCATTACACAGGTGCACCTTGTGCTGGGGACAATAAAAGGCCAATCTAAAATGTGCAGTTTTGTCACACAACACATTGCCACAGATGTCTCAAGTTTTTAGGGAGCGTGCAATTGGCATGCTGACTGCAGGAATGTCCAACAAAGTTGTTGCCAGAGAGTTGAATGTTCATTTCTCTACCATAAGCCACCTTCAATGTCATTTTAGAGAATGTCTGTCTGTAATAAAGTCATTTGTGGGGAAAAACTCATTCTGATTGGCTGGGCCTGGCTGGGCCTGGCACCCCCTGGCCCACCCATGTCTGTGCCCCTGCCCAGTCATGAGAAATCCATAAATTAGGGCCTAATTCATGTATTTCAATTGACTGATTTCCTTCTATGAACTGTAAAATCTTTTTAATTGTTTCATGTTGAGTTTATATTTTTGTTCAGTATAGATAGTTTATAGCCATAGAGAATACCTTCCAATGCCCTTAGAAAGACACTGACTGACTGACTGACTGGCAGTCATGCTGTTAGCTCCCATCATCACATCAGCAGCACAGTGAGTAAAGCCAGGAAGGACAAAGAGGAGTCTTCATGCTGGAACCTGTGTGACCCACATATTAAGACAGGCAGGTCACACACGTACACACAGCCATTCACACTGTGCCTGTTAATGGCCCAGGAAACATTATCTGGTAGGGGACAGCTGTCGGCTCACGAGAGGGAGGGAGGCAGAAACAGAATGGTATTGGAGGCTCATTACCCCAAAAACATACAGGACAGCATACAGCAGCGGCCTCCCTCCCTCCCGTTCCAATCAGAACAGGGACAGAGGAGCTCACAGAGGGACCAGGAGACCAGGAGCATTCTCTCTTGGCAAGCATACGGATCTGACTGAGGTTCTGGCGAAAGAGTTAGAGGCTTGCTCCCTCATCCATTTTTCTCTCTCTTTCTTTATTTCTTTCCCCCTCTCCACTTCTCTCTCTCGTAAGATTATGTTTCTCCCCATGCAGGTGGCCAGGGTTGTCCGCTGCACTGTGTGATGTGCAGTAGTCAGCTGTGTTTGTGGAGGAAGGGTGTCGGGGGGAGGAGAGAGGACAGTGAGCCAGGCGGGGGAGTGTGGGATGTAGAAGAGGAGTGGAGGTCACTGGGTTGTGTTGTTGTAAACACTAGAGGATGCCAGCTCTCACTTGCCTTCCTCTCTCCTTCTCTCCATCTCTCTCCAGCCCCAGGGATAATCCAGTTATAAGTCTCTCTAGTTTCCTCTCCTCCAGTGTTCTCTAGTTTCCTCCAGTGTTATCTAGTCTCCTCTTCTCCAGTGTTATCTAGTCTCCTCTCCTCCAGTTTTCTCTAGTCTCCTCTCCTCCAGTGTTATCTAGTCTCCTCTCCTCCAGTTTTCTCTAGTCTCCTCTCCTCCAGTGTTCTCTAGTCTCTTCTCCTCCAGTGTTCTCTAGTCTCCTCTCCTCCAGTGTTCTCTAGTCTCTTCTCCTCTAGTGTTATCTAGTCTCCTCTCCTCCAGTGTTCCTAGTCTTCTCTCCTCTAGTCTCCTCTCCTTTAGTCTCCTCTCCTCCAGTATTATCTAGTCTCCTCTCCTTTAGTCTCCTCTGCTCCAGTGTCCTCTAGTCTCCTCTCCTCTTGTCTTCTCTCCCCTAGTGTTCTCTAGTCTCCTCTCCTCCAGTGTTCTCTAGTCTCCTCTCTTCCAGTGTTCTCTAGTCTCCTCTCCTCCAGTGTTATCTAGTCTCTTCTCCTCTAGTGTTATCTAGTCTCCTCTCCTCCAGTGTTCCTAGTCTCCTCTCCTCTAGTCTCCTCTCCTTTAGTCTCCTCTCCTCCAGTATTATCTAGTCTCCTCTCCTTTAGTCTCCTCTGCTCCAGTGTCCTCTAGTCTCCTCTCCTCTTGTCTTCTCTCCTCTAGTGTTCTCTAGTCTCCTCTCCTCCAGTGTTCTCTAGTCTCCTCTCCTCTAGTGTTCTCTAGTCTCCTCTCCTCCAGTGTTCTCTAGTCTCCTCTCCTCCAGTGTTCTTTAGTCTCCTCTCCTCTAGTGTTCTCTAGTCTCCTCTCCTCCAGTGTTCTCTAGTCTCCTCTCCTCCAGTGTTCTCTAGTCTCCTCTCCTCTAGTGTTTTCTAGCTGAGGAGTGTGTCTCTCTTTATGTAGCCTTGCTAATGTTTGGAGTGTGAATAGTTATATTTCAGTGGGAGGGCCTTGTGGCGCTTTTACAGGCTTTGACTCACACAACATCTCTGATCAGGATATGTCGATCTGGCTGGCCTTGCCTGTACAGATGGAGCCAGTGTTCCTGTACAGATGGAGCCAGTGTTCTAATGAAGCTGATGTTTATGTCCTCCTCCTTCTGAGCAGAACGACCCTGTCTGTTTTGACCTGTGCTCTTGAGCACATTCACCACAGCTGGAGGGTTGTTAGGCTATGTGGAGGAGTAGGAGTATTTTGCCTAGCTATAAATAAATAAATACTTTACATTCCTTTTGCACACCTGCGCTTCCATGGAGGTTATCATATTGGTATCAACAACGCTTCTGCCAATCGACAAGTGATAAGAAATATACAAATCCCATTGCTTTAGAGTCAGGGATACCACATGTGGAGACCTGCGTTGTAATGGGGGTCATACAGTGTTCTGCTGCTGTACATGAGAAGGTGTTGGGCCTGATTAGCTAGAGAAGCCTGGAGAAACCATTACCTCCCATAGATCTCCCTCTGAAAGCCATTTCCTACAGGGGGATTGGGTTCCCCTCCACTTTGCCGTACATAAACCCCCTCCCTCATGCTGGGAAGTTACAAGAAGTAGGCAGAGAGAGAGAGGGGTATCTCAGCTCAGTGCAGCGATGGCCAATTAAGTCCTTAAAGGGTTTAGGCAGGAATTTGTTGGCTGTCAGGAGGTTGGTGTTTCCTGGCGTGAGCCTGTCTTTGATCTGTGTGGGGCGGAGGGAGGGGGAGGAGGTGACTAGAAGTATGTTCAGGGGGAGTTGGGTGGAGGGAGGAGGAGGAGGTGCACCACAGTGACTAGGAGCAGGTTCAGGGACTGTGTGGGGTAAAGGAAGTGGATGAGGTGCACCATGGTGACTAGGAGCAGGTTCAGGGGAGTGAGACAACGAGATGGTGGAGAGGAGAAGGTTCTGGTCGTATTCCACACACACATTCACATGTGTGTATACACATGCTCACACACAGACAAACACACAGACACATACCCACACACACACATGAGTAGAGACACGTACACACACATGTGTGGCTCACATATATAAACAATCATAAACACCGTCATACATAGGCACACATTGTGCTGACCTTGCATACTTTAGGCTGACTAGAATTTCAGCCTGTAGTTTATGAGAACATGTTTTTTTATGTGTGTGTACAGACAGATACACCCGAGCTGGGAAAGTGATTACTGGAACACCGTCTGTAGATGGGAGGTTGTTGGTTTTTCATTACCTTCTTTCTTCTCGTAAATCTCTCCAGTTTATCTTTAACACTACCGGTGGGGAGGCAGAGAGGCTTTAGCTAGGCTCTGACCCTCTGATAGCAGGCCACCACTGTCCTGTTTCAGCTTTACAATGCTGCTGTGACATACACTACCAGTCAAAGGTTTGGGCACACCTACTCATTCAAGGATTTTTCTTTATTTTTTACTATTTTTTACATTGTAGAATAACAGGTAAGACATCAAAACAATGAAATAACATATATGGAATCATGTAGTAACCAAAAAAGTGTTAAACAGATTCTTCAAAAATAGGCACCCTTTGCCTTGATGACAGCTTTGCACAATCTTGGCATTCTCTCAACCAGCTTCACGAGGTAGTCACCTGGAATGCATTTCATTTAACCTTCTTAAAGGTTAATTTGTGGAATTTAATGTGTTTGAGTCAATCAGTTGTGTTGTGACCCAGTTACCTCTGCTGCAGAGGATAAGTTCATTGGAGTTACCAGCCTCAGAAATTGCAACCAAAATAAATGCTTCACAGAGTTCAAGTCACAGACACATCTCAACATCAACTGTTCAGAGGGGACTGTGTGAATCAGGCATTTTTTGGTCAAATTGCTCCAAAGAAACCACTACTGAAGGACACCAATAAGAAGAAGAGACCTACTTGGGCCAAAAAACACAAGCAATGGACATTAGACCGGTGGAAATTTGATCTTTGGTCTGGAGTCCAAATTGGAGATTTTTGGTTCCAACCGTCGTGTCTTTGTGAGACGCGGTGTGGGTGAATGGATGATCTCTGCATGTGTCGTTCCCACCGTAAAGCATGGAGGAGGAGGTGTTATGGTGTGGGGGTGCTTTGCTGGTGACACTGTCTGTGATGTATTTAAAATCAAGGCATACTTAACCAGCATGGCTACCACCGCATTCTACAGTGATATGCCATCCCATCTGGTTTAGGCTTAGTGGGACTATCATTTGTTTTTCAACAGGACAATGACCCAACACACCTCCAGGCTGTGTAAGGGCTATTTTACCAAGAAGGAGAGTAATGGAGTGCTGCATCAGATGACCTGGCCTCCACAATCCCCCGACCTCAACCCAATTGATATGGTTTGGGATGAGTCGGACGGCAGAGTGAAGGAAAAACAGCCAACAAGTGCTCAATATATGTGGGAACTCCTTCAAGACTGTTAGAAAAGCATTCCAGGTGAAGCTGGTTGAGAGAATGCCAAGAGTGTGCAAAGCTGTCGTCAAGGCAAAGGGTGGCTATTTGAAGAATCTCAAATATAAAATATATTTTGATTTGTTTAACACTTTTTTGGTTACTACATGATTCAATATATGTTATTTCATAGTTTTCATGTCTTCACTATTATTCTACAATGTAGAAAATAGTAAAAATAAAGAAAAATCTTTGAATGAGTAGGTGTGTCCAAACATTTGACTGGTACTGTATATAATATTCCAATTGTTACTGGATAGAGTTACTATGGAATGCATTTCATAGAGTGCTTAGTGCACTACTTTTGATGAGAACTCTAGTCAAAAGTGTTGCACTTTGTAGAGTATAGGATGTTGTTTGTGTTCTATTCATATAGTCTAGATAAAGAACACTGTCTCTAATGGCCATAGTGTTTATATGATGCTGTGTAGTCAGGCTGAATGAGACAGCTCGCGGATCATTTGTTCCTCTTAAAACTGCATTTCCCTCTGTCACATTAGCTCAGCACTGTTGTCCTTATCTATTAGACAGACGGCTCCTATACCCCCACACTAATGGGCTTTTTATCTGGGAAAATGCATCTCTGAGTGTCTATAAGAGTGGGTTTGATGCCAGCGAGGGGTGTGTTATATTTTTACATTACAGCGCTTCCCAGAAAATCAATACAGATGAAAATCATGTCCAAAAGTGGTGTTTGAAGTGGGAATACCTGTAGACGAGTTGTAATGCAACTGCAGGATACATCAGCCAGTGTCAGGGTTATATGTGTAAACAGGAAGTGAAAGTGATATGTGATGAAGACCGATGATGAGGAGGGGTTATGTGTGTGTCTGGAGGCGTGTCTTATACCCCATGTCATTAGGCTGACACAGAGAGAGTGTGACGTGGTAAAGGTGGAGATGGTAGGTCAAAGCCATTCTTATGTGTGGATGCACACATGTTTTCTCACCCTTGGTGTAGAGCGCATTGTCAACAAGGCCTTGTGGGTAGGGGATGACACACAAGCTGTGGCCAGTGGTCCAGCCGTTCATGTTATGACAGTCCTTGGTTCTTTATAGTCTACTCTGATAGAAGTGGCCACTGCGGCCAGGTCTACATTGTGACGTATCAGTGACAGTCCCCAATTATAGGCTATGGTAACACTGTGGCGGTTTCCTCTTCTCATTATGTTGTTGCTGTAGATCAGTGTTGTGGTCTGTAGATGACGCATTGCATCTGAGCGAGGCATGTCAAATCTACTTTCCTGTCTAACTGGAGTGACTGGTTTTAGTGTTATTATACCCTTGGTATCATAGCTAATCTCTGCCGGTGCTGACCTCACGTTAACCCTTTATCTTCCTCTCTGTCCACAGTACTACGCGATGACTTCAGACAGAACCCTGCTGATGTGATGGTGGCAGCGGGCGAGCCTGCAGTCCTAGAGTGTATGCCCCCTCGCGGGCATCCTGAACCTAGCATATCCTGGAAGAAGGACGGTGCCAACATCGACGACAGAGATGAACGAATCACTGTGAGTGGAACTGGTTATATATATGTGTGTGTGTGTGTTTGTGTTTTACATGTGTGAGTGAGATTGTGCAGTTATGTTCATCAATGTATTTGATACTATATCAATGTTTGTTTAAACCTCACATTGATTGATTTGGCCCCTGTTGTTTCACCAATAGCGATTTAAACTCCAAATCAGCAAACTGCGGTTGTTCTAACACTTAATGAAGCGAGACCCGGAATTAGTCTTGGTTCATTTGTCAAGCAGCACAACATTTATTAGGATCCTATCGAGTAAGATCAGCCAGTAGAACAAACACTCACTACTATGATGAAATGAAAAAACATTTTGATAAAGAGGAAAGTTGGTCTCTGCAGCACTGAGGGAGTGGAAATGTTCCCTCTCTATCTGATTTATATAGCGTTCGAGGCCAGCCACCAATTAGATTTAATTCAGGGTGTAGTGCAGGGAGCAGCAGTATCAATCACACCCCTGCTGCTGCTGAGTAGAGCAGTGGAGGGCTGACCTTGATGGGCCCACTGCCTCCACCATATATCTATCTGCACTTTCCCTGTAGATAGTTACAGTATATGGTGGAGGAAGTGATTGTGTGTTTGATATCTCTGACTGGCTGAGTGTGTAGGGTGGATGGAGCTTCAGTCAGCTTATAGTGATGGACAGAGAAGGGGATAGTAAAACCATGGGTCTGTGTGGGTTATGATCATATGTTGACTCATGTTTAACTAACTCTTCAGTTTCTACCATCTGCCAACAACATCACATTGGACATTTGGCCAGTAGGCTGATGATTAGCCAGGCCCTGAATGGATCAGTAAGGATGATTAGCCAGGCCCTGAAGGGATCAGTAAGGATGATTAGCCAGGCCCTGAACCTGAAGGGATCAGTAAGGATGAT